>NC_084793.1:207783135-208086166 GCF_963169125.1 Humulus lupulus
TCAAACCAACCATCTTGCATTTAATAACTATCCCCCAATTCACCAACTTTCCAACAATTAAGAACTCACAAAGCAATGCTTTAACATCACTTTATTTAATTATTTATCACTTTTTTTTATCTTCTTTTTCTTTTTCCTTTTCCTTTTTTTTTTCGAATGGTATACAGAAATTAGTGATGTTGCAAGAACTTTTACATTTCTCTCAATCATTAAAATACATCATTTATCCACATATCAACAATCTCACCCAATACAATTCTTTCCCCAAAACTTATTTATAAGCTTATGGCATAATTCAAAGGACAAGAGAAAATAATAACGAGTACATTTGTTGGCTTAATAATGTGGTTAAACAATCAATCAAACAAGTTAAGGCACAAAGGGGCAAACTAAGGATAGGATAAAATAATATCGGTAAGCTTGAAAGGCTCAAACGTTCCAACAAAATTTCTTAGATCATTTTCCAACACACATGTCATCAAGGATTTCATCTCAAAAGACAAGCAATGCAAGTTCAATCCTATTCCACAATTCATTCCTCATACCCAAGTAAAATATGTATAACATACGCTAATTACTCATTTTTACACAACATATTAAAATTTCCAAGAAGCATTAAAATTAATCCAAAGAGTGATCAAACCAAGCACACAGTTATTCACACAATCTATAATTCACAAGTGATAACAAACGACATTATTAAAGAAATTTCATCGGCTAAACTTTTTGACACTAAAGACAAAACTAAAATAAAATCATTAAACTAAAAGGTAAGCAAAAACGAAGTAAAAATGATAAGCCCCTCCCCTAATCATAAAGTTCACATTGTCCCCAATGTGACATGAAGACCGTGGAGAGAAAACTTACCTCAAAAGACACGCCACATCAATATGGCGGTGGCAAAGGTGGTCGATTGTAAGGCATGTACGGCGGTGGATACATAAAGGTATTTTGATCGGCCTCACTCATCGACCACCATTGGACTAGAACATTTGTGGCATCCACATGCTAAGTTTCATACTCAGTGCGCTGCTCCATATATTGATTGAAATGTTGATTTTGAGCATGATGTGATTGGATCATATACTAATTTTGTTATATGATGTAATCCAGCCTACTATGTGTGCCCTGAGTATGGTAATCAATTGGCCCCCCAATAGCTAAAAAGGATGCACTACCACTGGGTCCTGCATCATCAGTTGCACCTGTACCAACGGGATCGATCTCCTCATCTTCTCCACCTCGTGGACGTTTGGGGGCTTGGCTAGGTTGTGGAGGCTCAAGAGAGGCCGGAGGAAAACCATGAACCATAGACAGAGTGATAGGTTGCATGGGCTTCCATATTATGTCTCCATCAAACACTGGCACTTCATAAGTCTCACACAACTGAGTTATGAACGTGCCATGTGCCAAGCCACCATTGGTATTGAATTTACTAATGTTGCGAATGCTATTTCGGATTATTCGTCCCACATCTACTGTTTTTCCCGTCATGATTGTGTAAACAAAGATACATCGGTTCCGATCAATAGAAGATACATGAGTGATGGGCAACAGACGAGCACTCACAAAATAAGCCCAAGCACGGGCGATTTGATTCAACTGCCAACGAAACAAATGCTTTAGCTCACCACCATGATAATGAAATCGAGCCCCAAACATGCTCAATGTGTTTGCCACCTCAACATAATTGACCTCGCAAAAATGAGCCAACTTCTAGTGTTCATCTTCAGTGGCTGGAATAGTAGGAAGATGAAGCAAAGTATTAAAAGAGGCAATGTCGGATGGCACTTCCTTGCCTCGAACAAAATATTTTTGCTCATCATCTCGACTGGGGAAATTTGCATAAAGCTCATACAGTTGAGAGTAATTAGCATTATCCTCTTGCATTTGCTTACAAACTATGCCCCAATTTTTGCGAGTAATTTCAACTCTGATTGACTCGTAGGGAGAGTCATCTGGGTATGGTTCCAATTGATACTCCATCCCCTTTCCGGAACAATAGATTTCCCATTGATTTTATTAAACAAATCTGCAGCCTCCTTAGTTTTGAATTTTGTTGTGTTAAAATCAGTGGGTGGTGGTGGTGTTTGTTGGGCTCGGGATGAGGATGCATTCTTTGAAGAAGCACCCCTTGGAGGATTTCTTTTAGGACGCATCGCACAAGTACAAAAACAATGAATATCACCAAATTTTCTAAGAGAAATTGGGCAGAACTTCCCCTCATTTTGTCACTTCCCCCAAAATCAAGATATCAAGAACAGATTCGATAACCACAAACCCAGCAAATATCTCCACAACATTTTTCACTTACAATTTATCCAAAAACTACCAACTTAGCATTGAAAATTTAAAGAGAATGGATAAATTATACTTACTTGAGTGACAAACCCCTGTTTCTTAACTCGTCTCCTTCCTTTGCCAACAATATTTTCAGAAATACATAGTATTTGATAGGAATTTTCTAAAATAGGGTTTGATGAAGGAGAAAATTTGTCTTTTGGTTAAGTGAAGGAGATTGAAGATTAGAAATTGTTGGGGAATGGTGTTTTAATGAGAAAACAAATGGGTTTTTGAGGGTGAAAATGGGGAAGTCGAAGGTATGGGGAAGAAGAAAAAAAAAACAGAAATGTGAGGAGAAATTGGAAGAAAAATAGGGTTTTCTGGTTTTTATCCTCTGTCGCGACCCAGCGCCGCGACGCACCTACTCTAGTGCCGCGACTCACCTTTTTTCTGAAAATTGTGGCTTTAAGGGCCGCGGCTCTACTTCGTCTGCACTACAGCCCGTCTCTGGTTTTTTTCATTACTGGATCTGAGTGTCGCAGCCCTCCTTGGTTTGCGCCGCAGCTCGCCTCTCCCTTGGTAATTTGGCTTCGCCTCTAGTAGGGGTCTTGTCGCGGCCCCATTAGGCTATGCCGCGACCCTTAAGAATTTTTTTTTTCACGCTTTCCGCGATTCCATATGTACAATAATAAACAAAATATTCGTAATTTACAAGTGCAAAAATTAAACTTAAAATTTTGTTCCAACTAGACCAAAAAGTAGAGAAAGTAATAAAAATATATGGGATGCCTCCCACGAGCGCCGTCGTTAACGTCATTTAGCCGGACGCTGAACTCCTCTTCAAAAGGGCTTCAAGAGGATTACTGACTTTCCTTGATCAAATGCACTGCCCACATATGGCTTCAACCTTTGCCCGTTCACCTTAAAATGATCTCCATTCTTTTCTTTCACTTCCATTGAGCCATATGGAAACACTTTCACTACAGTATTAGGGCCTGATCACCAGGACTTCAATTTTCCAGGAAATAATCTCAACCGTGAATTAAAAAGAAGTACCTGCTACCCAGGTTAAAACTCTTTTCTGACTAGGTTCTTGTCATGCCAAGCTTTGGTGCGCTCCTTATAGATTTTTGTGTTTTCATATACCTCATTACGAAATTCATCAAGTTCATTCAGTTGGAAAATTCTATTCTCACTAGCAGCATTCTAATCAAAGTTTAACTTTTTCATTGCCCAATAGGCCTTGTGCTCTAACTCAACTGGAAGATGGCAAGCCTTTCCAAAAACTAAGCGATATCGAGACATACCTATCGGTGTTTTATATACAGTCCTGTAAGCCCATAGTGCATCATCCAACTTCTTTGATCAGTTTTTCCTTGAACTATCCATAATCTTCTAAAGGATACTTTTCACCTCCCTGTTTGAAATTTTAGCTTGGCTATTTGATTGGGGATGATATGGCAGTGCAATACGGTGGTAAACACCATAGCGAGCTAGAAGTGCATCAAGTTTTTTGTTGACAAAATGACTCCCTTCATCGCTAATGAGAGCTCGGGGTGTACCAAAACAAGTGAAAATGTGTTTATGTAGAAAGTTCAACACAATTTTACCATCATTGGTCTTCGTAGCAGCAGCTTCCACCCATTTTGACACATAATCAACTGCTAACAGGATATACTCATTATTGTAAGATGGTGGAAATAGACCCATGAAGTCAATGCCCCAAACATCAGAAAGCTCAACTTCCAAAATCAAATTGAGGGGCATCTCATTTTTCCTTGAGATATTAACCGTGCACTGACACCAATCACAAGCCTTCACAAATGAATTAGCATCTTTAAATAGGGTTGGCTAATAAAAACCACTTTACAATACCTTAGTTGTTGTTCTTGTGGCTCCAAAATGCCCACCACATTGTAAATTGTGACAATGGGCAAGAATAGAGTGCATCTCATCCTCAGGTACAAAACGGTGAATGACATGGTCAACACAATGCCTATAGAGAATAGGCACTTCCCAATAGTAATGCTTCACCTCAGAGTAAAGTTTCTTCAATTGTTGCCTCGTCATCTCAGGAGGCACAATCTTTGCAACAAGGAAATTCACAAAATCAGCAAACCAAGGCACGTCAGAATTTTCACTCACCCCAAATAATTGTTCATTTGGAAAGAAATCATTAATCTACACAGCTTTCTCATTCTGACTCTCTTCTACTTCAACTCTTGACAAGTGATCAGCTACCAGATTTTCAGTACCCTTTTTGTCAAGAATCTCTATATCAAAATCTTGTAGCAATAGATCCCATCTGATTAAGCGAGGCTTTGCATCTTTCTTTGTAATCAAATACTTGATAGCAAAGTGATCAGTGTACACAATCACCTTGTTACCAATTAGATAGGATCTAAACTTGTCAAAATCAAATACTATGGCTAGCAACTCCTTTTCTGTTGTGGCATAATTCAACCGAGCATGGATAAGAGTTCTACTAGCATAGTAAATAGACCGAAATACCCCAAAACTGCACCAACTGCATAATCACTAGCATCACACATCAATTCAAACAGTAAATCCAGTTTGGAGCCACCACAATAGGTGCAGATGTCAGCTTCTCCTTGAGTACTTTAAAAGCATGCAAGCACTCTTCGTTAAAATCAAAGGCTACACCGTTCATCAACAAAGTAGAAATAGGCTTTCAGATCTTCAAAAAGTCCTTAATGAATCTTTTGTACAACCCAACATGTCCTAGAAAACTTCTAATTCCCTTTATTGACACGGGCGGTGGAAGATTTTTTATTGTAGAGATTTTTGCTCAATCAACTTCAATACTTTTACCAGATACTTTGTTCCTAAGTACTATGCCTTCTTTTACCATAAAATGGTATTTTTTACAATTTAACACCAGATTTGATTTTTCACAACAGTTCAATCCATTCTCCAAGTTACCCAAACACATATCAAACGAAGAGACAAAAACAGAAAAATCATCCATGAAAATCTCAATGCTCTTTTCCACCATATCCGAAAAGATAGCCATCATGCATTGTTGAAATGTTGATGGTGCATTACATAGTCTGAATGGCATTCTCCTGAAAGCAAAAGTGCCATAGGGACATGTAAATGTTGTTTTCTCTTGGTCCTCTAGTGGGATGGCAATTTGATGACACCCTGAGTACCCATCTAAAAACCAATAATACTCATTACCAACAAGCTTGTCCAACATCAGATTGATAAAGGGAAGTGGGAAGTGATATTTTCATGTTGCCTTATTTAAATTTCGATAGTCAATATAAATGCGCCATCCATTCACTGTTCGAGTTGGAATTTGCTTGTTATTTTCATTTTTTACTACTGTAATTCCACCCTTCTTTGGAACCACTTGTACTAGACTTATCCAAGCACTATCAGAAATTGGGTAGATTACCCCGACGTCCAACCATTTAAGGATTTACTCAAGTACAACCTGTTGGGGTTTTATGCCCTAATTAAAACCCAAATTCTTTGTAATCTTATTTTATTATCAATAAAAGAATACGAAATCATTTTTTGACTTGGTCAATCACTTTGCTCACATGTTTTATTTTAATGATTATTTGTTTAATATAACCTTCTATTAAATATCGAGTATATAGCTAATCTTATTTATAGTAACGTAATCACATTGGAATATAAATATGATTATATGTTCAAAATAAGTTAGTCCTAAGATTAGTCAGTTCACAAGATTTACGTTGACTTGCCAATCTACGATATGATCTACTTACACATTACAGTGTTATGTTCTTTCCAGAATATTAGCAAAGTATATAAGATTGGATGTATTTGTAACATCGGACTAGACCGATATTGACAGTTGATAATATAAGTAAACATACCGTTATAATCTATTCTAGTCATATCATATAGTTGACCATAGGTCAATTCAATCTCAATTCTGAGTGGTTAGTATTCTAACTAATTGTATTATTTGAGTTTTTTGACATGTTCTATTGATATTGACAGTCCGGGTCATTGTGTTATGCATACAAGCCCAATTGTTATGCCATTATAGAATCCATCTTACCCTACGGACTAGCCCATACTTACATCTTGGGAACTCGATAGTATAATTGAGTGGGAGTGTTAATCATAGATATGAACATCTATAGCTTCTGATGAAGAAGTGAAACAATGGTTTCCTTTAAGTTTGGTTCAAGATGTTAAATGATAGAGATCTCATTTCAGTAATTAAATTAGTTTACTGAAATATCATTTACAAGGAACTAAGTGTTTTAAAGATAAAATACAATGATGGGTAAAACGTTATTTTAATCCTATCTCATTGTAGACCATCTATAGAGGATTGAATGAAAATTATGGTTGTAACAATGGATAATTAATAGCGTATCTACATTTGTTCTAGAGCGTTCTATGAATTCAAGAGTGCAATTTCGAGTCTATAGTTTAGTCACGAGGAATTAATAAGTTAGTAAATTTATTTGTTAGGTTTATGATAACTTATTGGAACTTGATTTCATAGGCCCATAGTCCCCATTGTAACTTGGATAAATTAATTGATTTAATTATCAATTAGAATTATCAAAGTTGACCAAGTCAATTTTGGATAGAATTATCACACAGTTATGTATTTTTTAGAAGAAAAGAGAAATTATGGTAGATTTATTAATTAAGATGACTTGGTATATAAATTAATAAATAAGTTTAAATCAAGGTTCAAATTATAAATAATTAATTTGATAAAGGATTTAAATAATTATTTAATAAACTAAATCAATAGAAAATAATACAGACCTTAATTTTAAGTCCAATGGGCTTATAATCAAATGGAAAATTTCACGGGCCTAAAGCCAATGATAATTTTGACCTAGGGCTTCAAATTGGCTATTATTTTATTGATTTTTTAATTAAATTAAATGACCTAATTGAGTCTATAAAAGGAGTACTTAGAGAGAAGTCAGAAGTTCAAATTTCTGAGATGACAAATAAGTTTAATCACTGGTTTCTTATAGTTTTAGATTCTCTATAAACACAAGTCATTTTCTAAGCCTCTTTGTTATTTTCTCTTCTTCTCTCTGTATCTATCTCATGTGTTGAGAATTGCCCACACTAGTCTAGGTGATTCTAAGGATACATAGGAAGACTATGAAGGAATTAGAAGAACGATTCAGTTTCTTGATAATACTCTATGACAGAAAGGATACAAGAGTTAGAGAAACTGAAGGAATGACTCTTTCATTCTGCTGCGTATACTGTAAGTATTCTTGTCTTTGTTTATCTTTGAATTCAATTTTAGAAGCATGTTCTAGGTTATCTCATATTAATTTGTTTCATATTATATCTATATAAAAATAAATAAAGATCTTGTATAAGTTTTCCCAACAACTGGCCTCAGAGCCTTTGGTAATCTTTATTTTCATGAATGAATATGTTTAAAATTGGATTATTTGATATGTTTGAATAATTGGATGGTTTTCATGTTTTTATGAAGCATATTGATTTTATGTGATTATTAGCTATTTTTACGTTATTTTGTTATGTTTTCTATGCTATTAATTTTTATATATGCTTTATTTTGTGTAAAACATGTTAAAAATTAATTAGAAAAATGTTTTTGTTTGAAAAATTGCTCAAAATAATTTTACTTGCTTGTGGTATTGTTCATCCAATTTTTTTTAAAATTAAAGAAAAATAAAAAAAATGTAAAAATAAATTATTTATAATCAAAACAAAAAATATCTTTTTTGTTTTATCATTTAAAATTGTTTTTTAAAATAAGATATTTTTATTAGTTGCGATTTAAATAATTAGATATTTTCTACAAAGATTCAAATTCAAATTTAAAAATAGACTAACAACTTCATTTAAATTCTTGATTTTTTTTAATTAAATCTTGATTTGAAAATATATACTACTACAAAAACATCCTTTTAGGATACCTTTTTTAGGACACTCACCTAAATGCGAGTTCTAAAAACAGCTCCTGGACTTTTTAGGACCCGCGTTGCCCGTCCTTAAAGAATTTGTTATAGGACTCACGGAGCGAGTCCTAAAAACTATGTGTGTCATAAAAGTTTGAGTTTTTTTTTTAAACAAACACCTGCTGGACTTTTTAGCGAGTCCTAAAAGAATGTTTTTAGGACTCGCATTGCAAGTCCTAAAAACTGATGCATGTCCTAAATTCTAGATTTTTTTTTCTACATTTTTAATATTATTAAATTTTTATTTATAATAATTTTTATATCAACATTAAATTAATTATCATATAATGAATAATATACTAAAATTTTATTTTAAAAAATTTTAAATTGTTAGTTTTTAAATATAATTAGAAAATAAAAATTGAAAATATATCATTAATATGTTATTGTATTTTTTATTTTCTTAATATCATTAAATTTTGTATTTAAAATTAAAATAAAAACTAAAAATTCTACCCACCCACGTTTTTTTCTTTTCCCCTAAACCCTATCTCTCTCTCTTTCTCACTTCTCAGCCGCAACACTCTCTTAACTCCCTCTCCCTCACGCTCGGCAAACAACACGAGCAGTGAACGGCGAACGGCCAACGATCGTGGGTATTGGGCAAACGGTGGGGGCTTGGGGACCGGTCATGTGCAAATGACGCATACGATAGGGGCTCAGGGGTCTTGGGTGGTTCAGTCTCGCGGAGGGGTCATGGGTGGCTCAGTCTCGCAGAGGGGTCGTGGGTGGCGGTGTAGGTAGCGGCGCGACAATGTGGCTTGGCTCGGCGTCGTGGATGCAGGTGCAAGGGGGGGACTCAACATCATTGGCTCAATCGACGGTTGGGAAATGGATTACGTTGGAAGGTTCATATCTGAGGATCAATTCCTCGTGGGATCTGCTAGAGTTGCTAACCTCCTAAAGATTATAAGGTTTAGAGTGAGGACACGATGTAGAAATAAAGAAATTCCTTTCTTATGCGTATAAAACACTAGGGGGAGATGCTTTGAACTATGTGCATGAGGAGCAAGTTTACTTATAGAAATGTACTTGAAAAGTTGGGATGAACTAGAGAAGAGTAACATGAAAGTCTCAAGGCAGTGGCTGCTTAGGCAACATTGGACTGGATAAAATTTCTGGAGTCATGTAGTTTGAGTCGTGGGGCTATCAGTGTTCTTGTCGTTCTTAGATAACAGATGAGATTTTTTAATTTCAAATTATTTTTGCTTATCTTACCACCTGTAAACCATGCATTGAAGCGGCAGCTATTTTTATTTTTTTCTTCTTTAAACAAAGATTTATTAGTTATGTTTAATTTCTCTCTGAAGCATGAAAAGTTTCCAAAACATATTAAGACTTCAGAGACTAGTCTTTTTACTAACTTTTAAATTCGTCTAGACTTTCATGTTGTTGCAAAAAAATAAGTATGATATACTATCTCATAGTAGCTTGGAATGAAAGATATAAACTTTGGGGGATCATTTCATTATCCTATTCTGGTTATATTAAGATAGTATATATGGTAACTTCTTAGGGCTTTCACATACAATGTTTTAATCATCAGTTTTTCGGCTTTCACATACAATTTTTTAATCCTCAATTTTTCAACATAATGTAGACTGGTGATTTTGCTAATTGTTTGGTGGAGGCTAAAAATGAGTTACAACACAAGTATGTTGTGATGCTACTTTTAAGAAGCTTTGTGATTTTTTTATTTAGCCTGAGTTTTCATTTTTCTATTCATTGCCAAATTTATCCACATATTTTAGATCATCAGTACAAATTCATTATTTTCTATTAAGTCGTGTTAATTTCGTTGGCAGAAAGTCATTTGCAACTTTTAAAACTTTCCTTCTTTTGAACCTCATGATTATGTAGCTTGATACAAATCAATCCTTTTCCTCTTTAATTTGATAATGTGACTTTAAGTTTCTAACTTAATGTCATTTTGTATGAAAGGGTTGATCTCATCCAGCGTAAGTCACTATTACAAAGGCTTTACTATGCAAAGCAGACCGGTCTTCTTTTGATCGTCTTCGTCAGCAAGTACATATAACAAGTTTTTGAATTTGGTACATAAGAAATGTTATTGTATATCTTGTTTCACAAAAAGAAGTTTATGATATTATATTTCATATATAAACTAGAATTAGAACAAAAGAGACATTTAACATGAGCTCCAACAACAGCTCAAATTTTCACTGGCATACAAGAAGGTATTATTTTCATTTTTGCTTATAAAGTAACATGTGGTTTTCTGTACAACATGTTAGTTATGCATTTAACATGCTCCTTTCGCTTTTGCATTACAGATGCTAGAAATTAGTGCCCGCATGCAGCTGAAAGAAAAATCCAAAGAGTTGATAGAAACGGCAGATACAAAATATTCTGACATTTCTTTTGAAGAGTTACTAGCACAAGAGAAGAAAGATTCATTTTGGTTGGTTATTGAGAAGAGGAGGCCCTCCCAAGAACTTGTTGCGAAGGACCTGCACGGGGTAGAGTGGAGATTTCGACATATTTATAGAGGTAAGTTCTATACAATTTTGTTGCATGGTTTGATTGATGAAAGAATGTTGAAATCTCAGTATACATTTACTTGTCAGGTCAACCAAGGAGACATCTCTGCTGACTACAGGATGGAATATTTTTGTAAACCAAAAGAATCTAGTTTTAGGGGATATGGTGCTCTATCTGAGGTAATACATGCTTTATAGTTCTTTGTACCATTGCTATAGAACACGGGTACCATTATTGTTTGAGTTGCAGGCTTGGTCCCATTCTTTATATTGTAAGATTCAACCAAAAAAGAAGGCATTATTGAAAAAACTTAATACTTAGCATTTTTGTAAACATGTTCTTGTTGGGAGTCGATGACACAGGGAGGGTGTCGGGGCTGGCTGGGGTCGACGGCGTAGGGAGGGGTTCGGGCGGGGCTAGGCTCGGGGCTGGCTGGTCGGCAGGGACGTGACTGGCTGGGGGTCGGCTGGGGGCGGCTAGGCTATGCTCGGAGTTGGTTGGTAGGCAAGTATTTTTTTTTCCGCAAACATTTTTTTATTAATAATTATTTATATTTATATTTATTTTATATTTAAATGTTCTATTTAAATTATGTATATTGTATTGAATTTTATTTTTGGGTATATTATGTTTTATGTTTTTAGGATATAGACTACCAATTTCAGATTAAATATTTCATCGTATTTTTATTTCTAAAAATATGAAAATGGTAGTAATTGTATTTATAATATATATAGTTATATATATAGTTAACACATTCTTTAAACATATATATGACATTAATTAACAAAAAAAAGTGTTTAATTTAAATACATGATTTATTATTTCAATTATATTTATGTGAAATTTTACAAAATTAAATATAATGTTGATATTAATGTGTAGGTTAATATTTCGATTTCTCTTAAAACATTGGATTAGTAGTTTTCTTGCGAGTGGTATGTTGTATTTGATTTTTTTTTTATTTTTAATATAAATTGTGTAACTTTAGTGGAGTTTGGATATCTTAGATATTCATTTGTAGTGAAGTAGGTTATGAGAATTCAGTGTGCTGCGGTGATAACGGAAGGTTGAAAACTTGCATGTATTAGTGAAGTAGGTTATGAGAATTTTGTGTGCTGCGGTGATACATGGATGAAAACATGTGTGTTGTTTGATTTGTTTGAATTGTTTGTGTTGATTGTGACAGATGGTTAGGCTAATAAATTATGGGATATGCTATCCGATTTTCTGTTTGATTTACTTTTATACTTCAATATTTTCTCTTCAAAATTTTAATGACAATACTCCTATAAATGATATCGCAATGAATATGTTGTCACACTTGGACTGAAACATTGGTAGCGAGAGAGTTGTGTAACAATTGTGAGTAAACTTATTTATTTACACTGCAATAAAAATATAGTTATAATTTTTCATGTTCGGTGTATTATAATGTGATTTTTCATGTTTCAGGGATGATTTTAGAAAGAAATTCATGGCAGCCAATCCTTACTTTGGAAAGGCAGTGACGAGGGTGAGTACAAGGACAAGAAGAAGAAATATATGTTGTTTGACAATGAATTTAGTGTTTTATTATATTTGATATTTTTAATAGAGTAAATGATTATTGTTTGAATGGTTAATTATTTACTTTGTAAATCTAGTTATATATTTTTTAAGGTCAAGACGATTATAATTTTAATAAGTTTTGTTATTTTAATATATAAAATTTTAGATTAATTTGTATATAAATGTTTCATTTAAATCATAATTTTTAATTTAAAATAACAATAAATAATTTTTTTTTAAAATAAAAATATAACTTTTAAGGGCACCCAAAGAGAGTCCTAAAAACCTTACTTAAAGGCACTCAGCAAGATCCTTTAGGACTCGCAGACATTCTTTTAAAGATCCGTTTAAGGTTCTCAAATAGAGAACTTGCATCCTGCGAGTCCTAAAAGCTTTTTTTGTAGTTGAGATAAATATCTTTTTATTATATAATTTTTAATATTTAAATTATTTGAAATTTGAATTTGATTAACTGTTTTGAGATATTTTAAGATTGTTATAACTATTAATATTTTATTTTTTTTAATGGTTAAAATATTAGCTATAGTTGTAACAACACAAGATATTTTTGAAAAATAGTTAAGATATTGATTTTCAAATTTAAAAGTGGTTAAATTTTGAAAAATATCATTTTTTTAAGCCAATTAATAAAATATTTTTTTAATAAATGAGATTTAAATTAACTTTGGTTAATTGTTGATAAATCCTATTTAAATTAAATTAATATATTTTTTTCAAATTAACCTAAACAAAGTTGATTGTTGATAAATGAAATTTAAATTAACTATTGTTAATTGTTGATAAATTTCATTTAAATTGACTTATTTTTGTAAAAAAATTAATTAATTTGAATTTTTTTTCATAAATTCTAGATAATTAATTATGGTATTTTGACAAATGAAAAAAATTGTGGTATTTTTGCATAAATTCATAGAATTGCTCATATAGTAACATGATTAGGCCCATCCAATTATAACATGCCTGTTTGCACTATAAGTGGTATTTTTGCAATTGGGCTAAGATGCATATAGTGGCCCATATGTTTGTTAGATATATGGATTTTGCCAAATAAAATATTCATAAAATGATAGGTTTTATTTGGGCACATTCGAAAATGCAAAGTTTAAATTCCTCTCTTGTGGGTGATTCCACTTGTGAAGGCTCATTTGCTTTGCATGACTATAGTGGACCTAATCAATTAATAACAATTAATAAAACGAATGTTTAAATTCTTGTCTTTTGGACATTTTATGGAAGATAGGGGCCTTTGTAGTGGGAACGACATAATGGACCCAACCCTCCTCCATACAATCCCAATTGTTAAGGCCCATTTACCTGAGTTGGACTTAATTGTATAGGTTCATTATATTAGTTAAACCTAAATATTGATTAGCAACAAATTAATTGAATTTGTTTCAATGTGACACTTTAGAATTAATAGGAAATTATAGGACTTTGGTTTTAAAAATTTAATCTGTTTAATTTTTTTTTGGAAAACCATAGTCATTAATTTTCTAAAAATAAATAATAAAAATACTATTTTTTAATTTTATAATGAGCTTATATTTGATCTCCACCGTTGGTTTAACATAGTCAATAGCTTAATGGGGCCTCGAGGCATTTTGATTCGTCCCCCTACGGAAGGTGTTCATTATTTATTTTGACAAGGTTAGATTTTGAAAGATAGATAAGTATAGGTCAAATTCTACTAGATTCACCCCTACGATGACTACTAGGACTAAATCTATGATTATCGAAATTGTGGGTCTAGCTCATAAAATAAGAGATTTTGTTTTCTTATTTTGATCGAATAGTAGGTTGTTAATAATGGTGTCCATTATTAAATGAGTTTACAACTCTATTTAACTAGTGGTATTTTTTACTCTCGCCAACCGAGATAAGGATATCATAGATTAGTTAAAAACCTAAAGAAATATAGTTATGATTGTTTTTGGTATTTTTTCTCATATCTTACATATTTTGTGGTATATGTTGTGCTATTTCTTGAAATTTGTGTGAATAGAAGTGTTATTGAGAAAATGTGATTGATTTCTATTTTATTGGTAATTTTTAGTATAATTATGGATGTGTCTACTCCCATCCTTTCTCAACTTTTGATGGAGAAACTCACTAGAGAAAACTTCCTTAAATGGAAGCAAAACATCAACATTGTGTTGATTGGTGACAACTCCAAGTTCGTCATGACTGAGGAATCCCCAGAACTTTCAGCTGAAGGAGCTACCAAGTCTATGAGGGACAAATATGAGCGTTGGCAGGTGGCTAACAACGAGGCACGGTACTACATGTTGACTAGTATGGTCGACACTCTCAAGACAAAGATGGAGAATGTCGAGACAGCCTATGAAATCATGGATCAGCTCCAAGACATGTTTGGTGCCAAGTCAGCGCAGACTCATTTTGAGGCCACCAAGAAATATGCCAATGCTCGGATGGCCCCTTCTCAACATGTTCATGATCATCTGATCAAGATGACAAACCACTTTCAGGAAGCTGAACTGCATGGAGCCATAATAGATGAGGAAACTAAAGTTGGCTTAATCCTCAACAGTCTTTCTCCAGCTTTCCTGCCATTCACCACCAACTATGTGTTGAATAAACTCAACTATGGTCTGATGCAGCTCATGAACGAGCTTCATACTTTTGAGTCTATCATGGGTGGACCAAGTAAAGGAGGAGAAAATAAGAAAACTACTACTACTGTTGCTGATCCAGCTAAGGCTGAAGCTAACCAAACTTCATCTTCAAAAGCTGGAAACAAGAGAAAAGGTGGACAAAACAACAACCCCAGGCCTACAAAGGCTGCAAAGATGAGTGCACAACCAAGTGCACAGACACCTAAGGGGAAGAACAAGAAAGGTAAAGATAAGTGTTTTCACTTCAAAGAGAATGGGCATTGGAAACGAGATTGCCCCAAGTTTCTAGCAGCGAAAAACAAAGGTAATGATTATAGTTCATTTATCTTAGAAACATGTGTTTTCAGTGAATGATAAATCTGTTTGGATTATTGATTCTGGATCTACCAACCATGTATGCAACTTAATCATGGGAGGAAGTGGACGAAGGTGGCTCAAAGCTTAGAGCTGGGAACGAAGCGTTCGTTAAGGTCCAAGCTAGAGGAATAGCTTGTCTGAAGTTCATAAATAAATACTTAATTTTAAAAGATGTATTTTTCATTCCGAATTTTAGTAGAAATTTAATTTCAGTTTCCATGTTGCAATTGAAACAATTTTTTATGACTTTCACAAGTTTTAATATATCTATTTCTTTCAATGGATCACAATTGTGTATTGCATGTTTGGAAAACGAGCTTTATATTCTGCGACCTAATGAACCCCTTACTCTTAATAATGATTTATTAAAAGTAGCTAAACCTACGACCAATAAACGTCAAAAGATCAATAACGATAATATGACGTATTTATGTCACTTGAGACTAGGTCACATTGGCTATGATAGGATTGAAAGACTTACAAAGGACAAACCTTTGAGGGAACTCACCTTAGGTGAATTACCTGTCTGTGAATCTTGTCTAGAAGGCAAACTGACTAAGCGTCCATTCTCTGCAAAGGGTGATAGGGCCAAAGAACTACTTGGTCTTGTGCATTTAGATTTTTGTGGACCTTTGAATGTACAAGCCGGGGTGGTTTTGAGTATTTCGTCACTTTAATTGACAATTACTATAGATACTCATGTCTTTACCTAATGCATAGGAAATCAGAAACATTTTCAAAGTTTCAGGAATTCCTAGCAATGGCTTAGAACCAATTAGGTGAAATGTTAAAGATCTTGCGATCTGATAGGGGTGGAGAATATTTGGATATGCAGTTACAAGATCATTTAACTGAACTTTGGATTTTATCACAACTTACTGCCCCAGGTACTCCGCATCAAAATGGTGTAGCGGAATGCCAGAACAGAACTTTATTGGAAATGGTTAGATGCATGCTTAGTTACTCAACTCTACTAACATCGTTCTTGGGACATGCAATTGAAACTGTGAACGACATTCTCAATGTCGTGCTGTCTAAATCAATCCCCAAAGCACCTTTAGAATGCTTGAATGGTCGTGAACCTAGTTTACGCCATTATAGAATCTGGGGGTGTCCCGCTCACGTTCTGAGGAAAAAGGAGGGAAAGCTAGAACCGCGAACTGAAGCTTGCATGTTTGTTGGCTATCCTAAAGGTACTTGGGGTGGACTTTTCTATAATCATTCTAAAAAGAAAGTGTTTACTTCTACAAATGCTACTTTTCTAGAAAATGATTGTCCAGAACTTTAAACCTCACAACAAAGTAGTTTTAGAGGAGATGATTAAATAATGGACTCCAACCAATGTTCCATCATCATCAACGTAAGTTGATGATGAAATTCCCAGTCTTCATGTCCAACCGACGAAAGTCGATTTAAATGAAGAAAGTACCATTGTTCCTGAGCAAATAGTCACAAAGCCTCGTTGTAGTGGGAGGGTTTCTAGGAACCCAGTTTGCTATGGTTTGGATGGTGAAACCAATACGGTTGTTGGTCACACTAGTGATGATGATTTGTTGTCTTTCAAACAAGTAATGACTAGCCCAGAAAAGGAACTATGGCTCAACGCCATGAAACAGGAAATATAGTCCATGTACTCAAATTCTGTCTGGGATCTTGTGGAAGCACCTAGTGACTTTAGGGCCATTGGGTGAAAGTAGATCTACAAGAAGAAATGAGGTGTTGATGGAAATATCGAGACTTATAAAGCTCGATTAGTGCCAAAGGGTTATACCCAAAGAGAAGGCATGGACTATGAGGAAACTTTTAGCCTGGTAGCCATGCACAAATCCATTTGCATCCTCCTATCGATAGTAGCCGCTCTCGACTTTGAGATCTGGAAAATGGACGTCAAGATAGCTTTTCTTAATGGAAAGCTTGATGAAGTCATTTATATTGATTAGCCAGAAGGATTTAAAGTAGCTGGACAAGAAGGAAAAGTTTGCAAGTTGAATAGGTCCATCTATGGACTTAAGCAAGCTTCTCGTTCCTGGAATCTTAGGTTTGATGAAATAATCAAAACCTATGGCTTTGAATAAAATATTGATGAGCCCTATGTTTACCAACTAAAGGAAAATCAAATAGTGGTATTCCTGGTTCTTTATGTGGATGATATCTTACTCATTGGAAATAATGTTAAGAAATTATTAGATGTGAAGAATTGGCTGAGCACTCAATTATAGATGAAGGATTTGGGTGAAGCAAGTTATGTTCTAGGTGTCCAGATTATCAGGGATAGAAAGAACATACTCTTAGCTCTATCTCAAGCAGCTTACATTGTTAAAGTTCTTGAACATTTCTCAATAACAAATTCCAAGAAAGGGCGTCTACCGTCCCCCCATGGAATTCATCTTTCAAAGAAGCAGTCTCCCCAGACTCCTGAAGAGGAAGATGCAATGAGAAAAGTTTGTTACGCATCTGCAGTTGGAAGTCTGTTGTATGCCATGTTGTGTACTAGAACAAATATCTGCTATGCAGTGGGAGTAGTAAGCAGGTATAAGTTAAACTCAGGACTGAAACATTGGATAACAGTTAAGCATATCCTGAAGTATTTGAGATGGACTAGGGATTATATGTGTAACGACCCCAAATTCGCTAATGAGCCTTAAGGGCCTTGATTAGTGTGCCGGGAGGGCATTATTGGGTTAAATGTGATTTGAATGACTTTATTGATTTAAATGCATAATTGTATGATTGGAATGCTTGTATGATTATATTTGTATTAATGTGATATATATATGGTATTGTGAGAACCACATTATTATGTGTGTAGGTCTGCAGAGCACGACTCGAGGCGATCCTAGGGCTAGACAGCGGGGAAAAGTCACAACAGGGCTTAACAATTGACTTTGGATAAGTCAGGGGTATTTTAGGTATCGGGTAGTTATTTAGACTACCACATTATGAAAATAAATATATGGAGATATATTTGAGGTTAGGAAGTCTAGGCGGGAATATTGGGAAATTTTACCGTTTTACCCTCGGGGACGTTTCCGGCACCCTGAGCCTCGGGATAGACTCAATGGGCTAAGATTAGGCTAAAGCTTAAGGAAAACAATAGATAGAAAATTAGACCGACCCTTTCTCCTTCTCAGCTCTATTCTCTCTCAAGGAAAAACATAAGAAGAAAACAGAGGAAATTAGCTGGAATTTGAGCTGGGATTTCAGAATAATTCAAAGGGGGATTAGAGGCTAGCTCAAGGATTATCAAGGGAACATTGATTCAAGGCAAAGGTAAGAATTAAACTGTGTTTTGAAGTTAGAAACTTTGAGCTTTTGGCTGAGTAATGAGGTGATTGTGATATTGATGTTTATGGTTGAATTGGAGCTGGAAAACTTAGGTATTAACAGGGATTCTGCTTAGAAAAGGAGTTTAGCTGAAGAGGTAAGTTTTAATTCATGATGTAGAAGCTTAAATTCGAGTTTTGCATGGCTGGTTGGGTGTTTTGAAGTTCTTGAGTTTCAGAAATTGAAAAGAGATTTTAATGTGCGTTAGGCTGGGTTTTTCTGTTGAATTATGTTGTTTAAGACATTCTAAAGGTGTTGGGATTAATTGGTTTTGAATTAGGGAGCTTTGGGGTGACATTGGGTAAGGTTTTAAGCTTGAAAATGGTGCATTTTCCGGGCACGATGGGAAGGGCTGCATCTCTGTTCTAGAGCGCTGCGGCCCTAGGATGAAGATGAGCCAGGAGGGCTCGACCAAGGGTGAGCGCCGCGGCGCCCAAGGCAAGGGTTGCAGCGCCTGTCTTCTTTCAGGCATGCCCTTGGTTTTTTTTTGAGGGCAGGACCGCGGCTAAGCTTCAAGGGCTGCAGCCCTTAGATGCTCACTTGAACGTTTAGGGTTTTAAAGCACGGGAAACTAGCTTAGAGTGCGTGCTCGGGATCGATTTCACCACCGTGTTTGGTGGGATTCGGATTCCCGGAAGTTAGTTTTGTATCCGGAAACCCTTATTTGAATATTAATGGAACCCTACACCTTGGTTGTGACTAGGTGATAAAAGCTAAGGCTCGGGAACGGATTGTGCTTGAGGAGCATTGCTCGTAATCAGTAACCGCAAAGATCAAAGGTAAGAAAACTGCACCTGGTTGAATATATGTGATGGGACTAAGGGTTCCCTATTGTGTATGCTTGAAAATATGGTACTATGCCATGAAAGCCAATTAGTGATCCAACGGCCTAAGGGTGCCAAGGGGTACACTAGCGCACAGGGCGCGGCTTGGCCACTGGTAGCCGAGGACAGCTTAATATGCACTGAGCTCGCTTTAAGCGGGTCGGAGTCAGTGGGATAAACAGAGGGTGCAGCCTAAGTTGTTGTCCCTGACCATTAAGTGATATGAATGTTATAAGTGCTTGATTGCATCCATGATTCTGAATATATGCTGAATGATTAATGTGGATTATATGATGAGGATTCATGCATAGTGAGTTTATTATCTGTTATTACTGCTTGTGTTGCACACCATGTTTTCTTGTTGGGCCTTGGCTCATGGGTGCTACGTGGTGCAGGTGAAGGCAAGGGCAAACTTATCAGCCTTGAATTGGAGAGCTCTGCGAGCAGAATGTACATGGCCAGTTGCTCAGCCGTCATGGTTGAGGTTTAGGCAGGGACGCGAGACCCAGAGATTGTCCATTTTGCCTTAGTATGGCTGACCGTTGTTTGTATTATTTTGGAAGTCTCTAATTCAACTTTTCAACTCTGTTCCTTTTGGGATCCCATGTATATAACTGCTTAATTATATAAAATAAAACTTTTGAGACCAAAACCTTTTTAACCCTAGTTCATACATAATTAGTGACACGTTTTTAAATTAATGACTTGATTAGCAAGTCTTGCACCTTTATAAGTACACAGTGTAGCGGTCTTGGCTATCCAGGGCGTTACAATATGTTAGTCTACAAAAGTGGTGTTTTGAACCCTGTAGGCTACACAGATTAAATTTTCAAACTGATGTCGATGACAGGAAGTCTACTTCTGGATTGGTGTTTACTCTTGGGGGTGGAGCTGTGATTTGGAGAAGCGTAAAGCAATCTGCAATCTCATATTCCACCATGGAGGCTAAGTACATAGCCGCATCAGAAGCAGCTAAGGAAATAATCTGGCTAAAGAAGTTCTATTTGGAACTTGATGTTATTCCATAAATGGATAAACCGTTTGTGTTGTTCTGTGACCATACAGGAGCGATAGCCAACTCGAAAGAACCTCGAAGTCACAAGAGGAGTAAGCATATAGAAAGGAAGTATCACATTATTCGAGAATATGTGGCCAGGGGAGATGTGAAGGTTATGAAGATTGCAACTGAAGACAATCTTGCGGATCCGTTTACAAAGACACTACCAGAAGCTACATTTGATAAGCATATCAAGGAAATGAGATTAGTAGAATTAAGGCATTAATTTTAATTAGTGCAAGTGGGATTTTTTTGGGGGTTTTATGCCCTAATTAAAACCCAAATTCTTTGTAATCTCATTTTATAATCAATAAAAGAATAAGAAATTATTTTTTGACTTGGTCAATCACTTTGCTCACATGTTTTATTTTCATGATTATTTGTTTAATTTAAACTTCTATTAAATCCTGAGCATATAGCTAATCTTATTTATAGTGACGTAATCACAGTGGAATATAAATATGATTATATGTTCAAAATAAGTTAGTCCTAAGATTAGTCAGTGCACAGGATTACGCTGACTTGCCAATCTACGATATGATCTACTTACACATTACAATGTTATGTTCTTTCAAAAACATTAGCAAAGTAGATAAGATCGGATGTATTTGTTACATCGGACTGGACTGATATTGACAGTTGATAATATAAGTAAACATATCGTTATTATCTATTCTAGTCATATCATATAGTTGACCATAGGTCAATTCAATCTCAATTTTGAGTGGTTAGTATTCTAACTGATTGTATTATTTGAGTTCTTTGACATGTTCGATTGATATTGACATTCTAGGTCTTTTGTGTTATGCATACAATCCCAATTGTTACGCCATTATAGAATCCAACTTACCCTACGGACTAGCCCATACTTACATCTTGGGAACTCGGTAGTATAATTGAGTGGGAGAGTTAATCATAGATATGAACATTTATAGCTTCTGATGAAGAAGTGTAACGATGGTTTCATTTTAGTTTGGTTCAAGGTGTTAAATGATAGAGATCTCATTTCAGAAATTAAACTACTTTACTGAAATATCGTTTACAAGGAACTAAGTGTTTTAAGGATAAAATATAATGAGGGGTAAAACAGTATTTTAATCCTATCTCATTGTAGACCATCTATAGAGGATTGAATGACAATTATGGTTGTCACAATGGATAATTAATAGCGTATCTATATTTGTTATAGAGCATTCTATGAATTCAAGAGTGCAATTCCGAGTCTATAGTGGAGTCACGAGAAATTAATAAGTTAGTAAATTTATTTGTTAGGTTTATGATAACTTATTGGAGCTTGATTTCATAGGTGCATGGTCCCCACTATACCTTGGATAAAATCATCTAGATAGTCTCAATTAATTAATTTAATTATCAAAGTTGAGCAGGTCAATTTTGGAAAGAATTATCACAGAGTTATGTATTTTTGACAAGAAAAGAGAAATTAGGGTTGATTTATTAATTAAGAAAAATTGGTATCTAAATTAATAAATAAGTTTAAATTATAAATAATTAATTTGATAAAGGATTTAAATAATTATTTAATTAACTAAATCAATAGAAAATAATACAGGCCTTGGTTTTAAGTCCAATGGGTTTATAATCAAATGGGAAATTTCACAGGCCTAAAGCCCATGATAAGTTCGACCTAGGGCTTCAAATTGGCTATTATTTTATTGATTTTTTACTTAAATTAAATGGCCTAATTGAGTCTGTAAATGGAGTGCTTCGAGAGAAGTCAGAAGTTCATATTTCTGATATGACAGATAAGTTTAATCCCTGGTTTTCTGATAGTTTTAGATTCTCTCTAAACACAAGTCCTTTTCTAAGCCTCTTTGTTATTTTCTCTTCTTCTCTCTGTATCTATCTCATGTATTGAGAATTGCCCACACTATTCTAGGTGATTCTAAGGATACATTGGAAGAATGTGAAGAAATTAAAAGAACGGTTTAGTTTCTTGATAATACTCTACGACAGAAAGGATACAAGAGTTAGAGAAATTGAAGGAATGACTCTTTCATTCTGCTGCATATACTGTAAGTATTCTTGTCTTGGTTTCTCTTTGAATTCAATTTTAGAAACATGTTCTAGGCTATCTCATATTAATTTGTTTAATAGTAGATCTACATGAAAATAAATAAAGATCCTATATAAGTTTTCCTAACACAACCTCCTACATAGCTGGGTTGATTCTTCTCTGAGCCTCTATAGATGGCTTGATATCTTCCTCCATTAAAATTTTATGCATGACTGTTGAAGGACTTATTCCTCTAATATCCGCCAATGTCCACCCAATGGCCAATTTATGTACCCATAATACCCTCAATAATTTCTCCAATTCAGTTTTTGAGAGGTCAACTGAAACAATTACAGGTAAAGTCTCCTTCTCACCCAAATATTCATAACACAAATGACCCGGAAGAGCCTTTAATTCCAATTGTGGTGGCTGCTGAATAGATTTTAATGATCGCTTGGGTCCCTCCACCAACTCTTCAAACTTCTTCCTGTATGGTTGGTAAGAGTTAATCCAATTTATATATTCTCTCATCTCGACATCATCATCATCTTCCTCACCACCTATCAACACCGCCTCTAAGGCATCACTACTCACCCTTCTTTTCAAGACTGCTTTTTCTATCACATCCACACTATGGCCGCTGTCACTAGCCCTCGGATACGTCATTGCCTTGAAGACATTGAATACCACCTTATCTCCTTGAACTCAAAGCTTCAATTCACCCTTCTGAACATCAATGAGAGCTTGACCTGTGGCTTCGAATGGTCTTCTAAGAAAGATAGGCAGATCTGCATCCTTCTCCATATCAAGAACAATAAAATCAGTAGGAAAAATAAACTTATCCACCTTCACAAGAACATTTCAATGATACCCCGTGGATGCTTCATCAATCGATCTGCCAACTGTAGAGTAACTCTTGTCGGTCTTGCTTCACCTAAACCAAGTCTTCTGAACACAGATAAAGACATCTAATTAATACTCGCCCCCAAATCACACAAGGCATGCTTACACTCAAATTTTCCAATTGTTCAAGCTATAGTAAAGCTCCCCAGATCTCTCAACTTTTGGGGCAACTTCCTTTGCAATATTGCACTACATTCTTCAGTGAGCGCCACAATTTCAAAAGTCTTCCATTTTTCTTTTCTTAGAAAAAATCTCTTTCACGAACTTTACATAACTGGGCTTCTGCTCTAAAGCCTCAGCAAAAGGAATATGGATGTGCAGCTTTTTGAACACCTCTAAAAACTTAGAAAACAGTTTATCAAGAGTAGTTATTCTAAGCCTCTGAGGATATGGAACTCTGGCTAACTAGTCAACAACAATTGGAGGAATCTTCTCTATGCTCTTGTGATGTTCAGTAACCCCTTGCTCAACTGTATCAGACTTTTCACTAAAATCTTCATTTTGAACCACTAATTGTTGTACACTAGACTGCTCAATTTGTTTACCACTCCTCAGAGTAATTGCCTGACATTTCTCCTTAGGATTAACTTCCCAGAGGTTTATTATTCATCATATTGGCCAACTGCCCCACTTGTGTTTCAAGATTTCTGATAGAGGATCTGGTCTCAGTCATGAATTGAGTTTGAGTGTTGGTAAGAGCCAATAACACAACTTGTAATTTATTAGGCCTGCCTGTTGGAGCTTGTGGCCTAGGCTGTTGTGATGAAGAGGCTTGATTCATTGGTTGTTTTTGAGACATATTCTACTGATACTGACCTTGAAACTGAGAATTTTGGCCCTGATTGTTTCTCCAAGAAAAGTTGGGGTGATTTCTCCAGCCAACATTGCAGGTGTTGGAGAATGGATTTTTGAATGGCCTCTGAAAATTTTCCACAACTTGAACCTGAGATTTGTCCATAGGAATGTTATTATTATTACTAGCAGGACACTAATCAAAAGAGTAAGAACCACTACAAATTTCACACCTAGCTTCCATCTAAACCGCATTAGCAGACACAATATTCTGCTGCAATTGTTTTGTCAACGAGGCCACTTGTGCTCAGAGCAGTAATTGCATCAAGTTCATGTACCCCAGATACCTTTCTAACCCCAGATGACCTCTCATCAGACCACTGATGATTGTTTGTGGCCATGCCCTCTAACAGTTCATAAGCTTCATTGGCACTCTTACTCATGAATGCCCCACCAGCTGCAACATCAATAATTGTTCTTGTTGTACCACACAACCAGTTGTAAAAATTGTGGACCAACATCCACTTTTCTATACCATGATGGGGACATTTTCTCAATAGCTCCTTAAACCTTTCCCAAGAGTCATACAAAGATTCACCATCCAACTGATAAAAATTATTAATCCCCCCCCCCCCCCCCCCTCAATTTAGCAACTTTTGATGACCCAGTTTTTCACCATTGCTGTTGTACTAGTGCATAACCACCACAACTTGAGTGATGTAGATACTTGTTCTGAGCTCGAGCATCTTGTTTTATTTTCCTCAACACTTCCCACTCTTGGGTTAGTCTTTTCACAACAAAGTTTTTCCCATCTTCAGGATCATAATACTCAATGCAATCTGAAGGCGATTTAGCAAGAAGCTCAATAGATTAATTTGTTCGGCTAAATGAACGCAGGTATATAATAGAAGACCAATGGTACTATTCATCTTGGTTCCCCCTTCTCCCATCACTCAACCAAAGCGATTGTACTCGACCTCATAGTTGTGACCCTCAGTCCTTCCTTTGAATACATCACTACAAAGTGACTTTTATCCTTGTCTTCTTCTCTTTTGTATTTTTTTGGTGTGGTCGGATCACTATAAGGAATTTTTTCTCAATGTGCATCACTCTAAGTTATGCCGCCTATAACGCCCTACTTCCTTAGAGCAGTTACTAAGTGAGTTTTAAATGTGCATTTAACTCGCTAATCGAGGTTTTAGGTCAAAAGTGTAATTAAATCATAAACAGTGAAATAAACTTTGAAAATAATTCCATTTACTATAAATCATTGAGTGGTTGACACTTGGGATCCCAAGGTACTATTTAGAAATATTTACAACATATAATTTATAAATCTAAGTCGACTAGACGACAAAATCTAAGTTTTAGTACAACCACCTCCCAAAACCACTGGTCGTGGCAGCCAGGCAGGCCAAACATGTACGCGCCGCTTCACGCTCTCCGTACTCATGGTTGGTTGACTTTCCCCTTGCCTTTACCTGCACCACAGAGCACCCATGAGTCGAAGCCCAGCAAGAAAACCCTCACAAGAAGATAACATATACATAACAAACACTTAGCATATAATCAGGCCACCAATAGGCTAAACACATACGGCCATGCCGTCCTAGACGCTTTACCAGGCCCTAGGTTCGCGGTCCACACCGTGAGGATATCTCAGGTATCCTTTAGGGTCTCACCCTGGCAACTCGCACTCCACGTGCTCAACGCTGCTCCCGGCCCCTTGCCGTACTCGGCCTTGCACTCAACGTGCCGAACGCCGTTCCCGGCCCCTGCCGACCTCGGCCTGCGCCGTTTCTGGCTCTCACCGTACATTCACATAATTGCATTCATAGCATAACAAACATATACTAAATACTAAAAAATTCAATCAAAGGGCTACGCCCTGCAATTCAAACATGTTGGGCTCAGCCCTACATACAAGCTCTATGGGAACACTGGTTTTCTTACCTGTGTCCCGAGCTCCTTAAGCACCGAAGTCATGAGCACGGTCCTCTATCCTGAGCCTCTCCAAAAAAACCTAGTCACAACACATATAAAACACTCTTTAATACTAACCAATCCAAAACCATTTCCCGGGACCAATCCTGTACTCTCGGGACCTCCAATTTCCCAAAACAAAGTAGCGGAAACAACATCCAAGCCCCCTGGGCAAAAACCCTAAAATGGAAATTTTCCCCTACCCATAAATGGCCTAGGGCTGCGGAACTAGCCCTCAAGGGCCGCGGCGCCCAGCGTGGCCTCCTTCCTTGATGCAACCTAGCACCGCGGCACAGAAGAACAGGGTCGCGGCGCCCCTTCGCGAACCCAGAATTCTGGGTTTTCTCCTGCATTTTCCCCGAGCTAAAACACTCCCAAATCAACCCCAAAGCATACCTAAGTCCCAAATTCAATTAAAAACCCCACATAGACCCTCTAAAACTTAGAAACACCAACAACAAGCCTAAACACACAATCAAATCCCCAATTCACAAATTGGCTTAAAACTTTATAAAACTTTAACCAATAACCAGAAACTTGAACCACATCAGCTAATACATAAAAGAGATGCATAAAACCCTTACCTCAAGTAGAAATTCGCCCCTGAGCCTTCTTCAAGTCCAACCCCAAGAAAATCCCTCTTATTCCCAAACTGAACCTAGGCAAGCTTCATCCCCAAGAATCCACCAAACAGCCACACCTATCAGCTGTTAACCTTAATATTTCTCTGCAGAATTCAATCAAGATACTAAATAAAACTTGCCTTTGAGCCTAGGTCAATCCCCCAATTCCCAGCCTTGAATCCCTTGAGCTCTAGCCTAGAATCCTTCAAAACTCAGCAAGTCTCCAATCACCAAAGAGATGAAGAAGAAATCACATGGAAGGAAGAGAGAGCTGAGAAGTTCTGTTTTTCTTTCTTTCCTTTGTTTTCTAATCCATTCTAAAATTCCCTCAGCCTTATCCCATCACAACTAGCTACCAAATGACCCAATTACCCTTCCATCTAACCCATACTCTAACTAATCCTCAAGGACAACTTAGAACTTTCCTAACTTCTTACAAATATACCATTTCCTCACTTAGAATAACCATCCTCAATGGTTACCTATGGTTACCCAAGCTACTAGAATACCACTAACCATTAACCAAAAATCCCTAAACCCAATTTATAAAATTCCCAAAATACCCCTAGGCTCCTCCCGAGCCGGGTATTTAATCCCGTTGTGACCTTTAAACTAATTAGCTTCCTAGGACCGTCCCGGCACGTGCATCACAATAATATCACCACCCACATGTGGTATTAATCATGTAACATAATTGTTACATTTATGCCCTTAGCGGCTAAGATTACCAATTTACCCCTAACAAGCAAACGGGGCCCACATGCATACTTATTTCACCTAAACATGCATTCTAACCACATATTCATTCAATTCACATAAATTAATGGAGTATAACAATTATTGCCCTCCAGGCACACTAATCAAGGCTCCAAGCCTTATTAGCGAATTTGGGTAGTTACACCGCCAAACCAAATGCTGAGAGTATTCAAGCTGAAAGAATATGGATTTATTCTTCCAACAACCTGTCAAACCATTTGGAATCTCCTTTCCTTTTCCACTTCTAACCTTTCTTTTCTTATTTGTACAATCTCTAGGCTGAACAAACTTGCAATGGACTTTTTTAAAATTTTATAATAATTTTCGTCCAAGTAAAAGTAGTGGAGCCTTCCAAATTCAGGTAAACCATTGAAGGCATTTGTCCATAATTGAAATTCATGTTCTTCAGGTAAGAACTTTTGGTGTCCTATAAACCAAATATTTTTAGAGTGTTTTAAATATTCAGAATGAGTCCCCTCTTCACAAATGCTACCTGCCTTATACCCTTTCATACTAAATCCAGAAAGATTACCTAAGGCTAGAAAATCATTAATGGTCCACAACAACATTGCTTTAAGATTCAATTCTTCTTTTCTATAAGCATTGTAAGCACTAACACCCATGTACCACAATTTGCTTAAATAGTCAATTAAAGGAGCTAGGTATACATCAATATAATTTCTAGGTGGTTTAGAAGCTGATACCAACAATGTTAACATGGTAAACTTCCAGTTCATACACAACAATGATGGTAAATTATAGATAACTAGCATTACAGGCCAACAACAGTACTTACTACTAAGGGAAGTATGTGCATTAATTCTATTAGCAGAGAGACCAAGACATATATTCATAGGTTCATTGCCAAATTTAGAGCATTTAACATGAATTGTTTTTTAAGCTGGCAAGTCTGCTGGATGTCTCAGCTTACCATCCTATACTATATCTTTGCCATGCCAAATTAAATATTTCATATAATCATCATTTCAAGAAAACTGAACCAAATGAGATATCAAAATTAAATACCATAAAACATTGCATGGACACCTTTTATAATCATGTCATAATTTTTTTATCTTATCCCATCTAGTTTCGCCACAAGTCGAGCATGCAATTGCATCCATAAATCTCTTTCGATATAAGATGCAAACGTTCAGAAAAACATGTATTTTTTCATATTGATTGCCTAACAAGAGAAATGTATTCTTTCCCTTATAAAATGACGACGACATTTCATGATATTTAGGTAATAAATCTCCTAAAAAGGTTAATAACTCCCTCATACCCTTATCACTCCACTCATGTTTGGCTTTTACATTATATAACCTAAATAATGTTGATAATTTAGTAAACCTTGTAAGGAAAATGGGTTTCTCCCCTTCTTCTAAGATTGTCTGTAATTGAATTGGATCTACATGTGATTCATATTGTCCATCATCAATCATTTCTGCAATGTCATCAACTTCATAATCCACATCAAAATACTTATTATTCTTAGATGGTCCCTCCTCAGTGACTTTGATTCTTTTTCTGTGAAAAAACCACACCTTTTAACTCTTGTGTATTCCACTCCTAAATAAGTGATCCTTTACTTTAACAATTATCATCTTTCCACACTTTACACAAGGACAATGAATACTATTAGGAGATTGAGTATTTCTTGTACAAAACTTCAAGAAAAACTAAACTTCATTCCTATACTTCACTGATAACCTATCCTGTGATATTCAATCTCTATCCATGGTCAAACTTCACACAAACAAAGAAAGCAAACAAACAAACATTAACAATTAAGTTCATGAATTACCAAATTGACAAGCGAATAAATAAATGTGCAAAAAAATTAAATAATTTGGGTAGCATTTCCCCTATTTCTATAATCCCAAATTTAAAAATTACATCTATACAACACATAATACACAATAATGTTCAAAAAATCAATCAAACATGAATAATTATCATATTACTAAATCTAAAACAAAAATTAGGCAGCATTTTCCCTATTTCTCTATAGCATTCCCAAAGTTAAAAAGAACCTATAGTCGCACATATACACAGCAAACTAATTAATCAGTCAAAAATGTATAATCCAATCTTATATCACCAATACGAAAAATCCCGTAACCTATCTCCACTAATTTTTAAATCCTAAATTCCACTAAGTTCAGTATCATAATTTAGTAATTTTTGCTCTGAATACATACTTTACCTTCAATATAAAATCCTTCAAGCTTGATCACCAATACATTCTTCAACAAAAAATCTATTCAAAGATACCAATAAACAAATGACAATTAAAACTAATAATATACCATAAAAATAGTGTGCTAACAAAATATTTAAATAATTAATAAAAAAAATCACTAAATCCTAAATTAATTTGAAAAAAATAATAAATTTTAAAAAAATTAAGAAAATGTAAGGAAAATTCTACTAAAAATATTCTAACTAATTAAATAATAAAAAGTAAAAACTAAAGTAAACATATAATCAAATATCCACACCCATATAAATCATTAAACCCAAAATTAAATTTTAAAAATGAAAAAATAAAAAATTTAACAAAATATAAAGAAAATTATATTAAAAATATTCGAACTAAATAAATTATTATAGGTCAAATGTTTCGAAAGATGATGAAAAATGTAGGGCCATAGTAGCATCAACCACAACAACATCCACCACAACAACATTTTGATGACGTCAATGAGGATCAAGTTTGATGATGGTATTGTTGGGATATGTCCCCTCAAAGCATAATTCTGTAAAACATTTACTAAATATTTGAATAAGAATATAATTTCACTCATATTTGTAAATTTATTTACATGCCATTTATCTAGAAAGATTCATTGTTATTTCATGCAATCTTGAATTAAGTATATATATGAGATTATATATACATGTGAATTTAATTTAAGATAATAACATAAATTCTGTAATCGCTAATAAAAAAGTGAGATCTTTTATATTTATTGAGATTATGAGCACGGTCTATCTTTTTTCTTTGAGAGGATAGTCTATTTCGATTGTTACGTGTAGTTGACACATGCAGATACGGGTGTTGTATACAATAAAGATTGTATAGGACTAGGGACGCAATGAAAGAAATAGCGTCTAATAATCTCCATTAAAATATAAAAGTTCATCACTCATTACTCCATGATCGTTTGAGACTTGACCTTAATTTAGATGTGAGTAATGGACTCCTATATCTAGTTTTATGGCTTTCTACGTATCAGGTGCAGTCTAACAAAGAAAATATGAGCGGAATTTCTTATATCTCTGAGTCATAGGAATATGGGTAGATGTGAACTTACTTTATAGAAATGAAATCTACTCCTTCCTTAAATGGACGTAGATTATTAATTCTTTTAGCATTGGTGCTGGTACTTGAACGTATAGTGCTCAAATTCTATTGAGAACATACATTTTATCTGTATATGACTTACAAAAATATTCATTAGAGTTTCAAGGGCTCTAATTGATAAAGATGTAGTTAGAGTGTTTAACGGATGATGACCTAGCTCTAATTATGAATAATTAATGGAGGGTCATAATTCAAGCAATGACTATATCAATGGACAACTATATGAGTTACAACTTCTAATAATATAAGATTGTATGTTCTGAGAGTGAAACTATGAATTTTTAATGGACAAATCTTATATTTAATAAATTAATAATTATTGAGCCAAGAGTTAGCGAGATAATTAATTTTAGGGAAGATAGAACTATGATAGCCAAGAGTTAGCGGCCGTAGCACTCATTTACATGTAATAAAATATCAACAGATATCAATTTAGTGCACAATAAGATTTAAGTTGATGAAGAATGTACATTTGAATATTAGTTTAATATTGCATTTTATGTATTTTACACATATGAAATTTTGTTTTATTAATTAATAAATTTCAATTTTAAATAATTGTTATATTTATTTTGATATCTTACTAAAAATTAATAATTAAAATAATTTTCATTTTTTTAATATTTTGAATTTTCATAAACTTATTGTGACAATTTTGTATAATAGAGTTGAAAATTTAAAAAATAAATTAAAATAAGGCGACTTTGCAATTGACTACGATGCTGTTGAATGGGTTTATGATGACGTCTCTCGCAAAACAGCCATTTTGACAACTTTTAGTAGAGTCTCTTATTGTCACAATTGACTTCATTAAAAGCTATAGGCATTACCCTCACTCGGTAGTAACCAACACTAACCATCCTTGGATGGAACTCATTATTATTTTAGTGTTGAAGTTATTCACTCAATGACTTGTTCTTACCCATTGAACTATTGCCCTTAAGTTTTTTACATGTTTGGAGTTAGGTTGCCATCATTGATAAATATTATATTCTAAGAGTTTCAGTCTCATCCATTTTGAAGTGGAACTTACTGAACTCTCTGGAAGAGGTTTTGTAATTGGATCTACCAAGTTCTCACATGTCTTAACATATGAGATCAATATGATTCCATCTTAAATAAATTGTCTCAAATACTCATGTCTTAAGACTTATATATCTAGACTTCCCATTATATATGCCATTACAGGCTCTAGCCAATGTGGCTTGACTATCACAATGTATCGAAACTGTCGACACCTCATCCAGATATTGGGATATCCAACATGAGATCCCTAAGTCGCTCAGCCTCTTCGTCGGTTGTTGCTAGAGATATAAACTTGACCTCCATTGTTGAGACTAGAATACATGTTTTTTTCTTTCATCCTAAAGATGCCACTCCTCCTCTTAGCATAAACACTCAACTGGTTGTGAAGAGATTATCTCCTACACTAAATATCCACCTTGAATCAGAACATCCCTCAAGTATCTTAGAAACATTGAATTTTAGAGGCTTAGTTTCTTGGTCTGCTCTAAGTACCCTAGAATTCTCTCACTTGACTTGCAATGTTTTATACTTGGATTGTTAGTAATCCTACTATGTTCACTAATTGTTCTACCATTGTTATTTTCAAGCTTTATGCTTGGATCAAATGGTATATTCGCCTCTTTGATTTTGAGATGACTAAACTTGTCAAGCACTTTCTCAACAAAGTGAACTTGACTTAAGGCATAACCCCCACTATTTCTTCTCACTTTTACACCAAAAAAGATATTGACCTCTCCAAGGTACATCATCTACAAAGTTGAATATATAAACCTCTTCGTTTCTATTATTCCTCTCATCTCATTTACTCAAAATTAACAATCATAAATATGTATAGACACGCCAAGATGACATAGCCATCACAAGACTTAGAGTCACTTGTCCACATTATTTTGTCTAAACCCATCTGAAACTATGGCCTTATCAAACTTCTCATTATATTGTTTCGGTGGTTGTTTTAATCCATACAATGATTTAGCAAGCCACACAATTTATGTTCATTTCCCCATAGAACAAAATCCTTCAGTTGTTCCATATAGATCTCCTCATTGAGATCTACATTTAGGAATGTTGTTTTGATATCCATTTGATAAAAATAAAGGTTATATATTGATGATAAGATTAATAAAACTCTTATTGTGGTTGTCCTAGAAACCGGTGCATATGTTTCAAAATAATTGAAAGGCCTGCTTTTGTTAAAAGGAGGCATTTTTGTAATTTTGACTTGTTGAGCATACAGTCATATTGTATAGGTTATATGCTTAAGACTACATGGTTGTGTGGATATAATTGTGATATTTGGCTCAAGTCGGCCCTTTTGAGCAAATTAGAGAAAAAGTAACAACAGGGATTAATACCCACCTCGGGGCGAGCCTAGGGGTATTTTGGTAATTTAGTGAATTACCAGGAATTATTGGGGTATGATATGCATTTGGAGAAAATAGGTGTATTAAGAAGTTAGTGGAGTTAATTGGGAATTTTAAGTGTAACTTAAGGTTTAGCGAAGAAGTGGTGTCAAATGACGAGGAAGTGGTGTCAAATGACTTTTTTGCCCTTGTGGGCTTTGGTGAGAGACTTAATAGGTAGGGGCATAATAGCCTTTTTCCAGGGTATTAGCTAAAACTTCGCCAAGTCTGAAGCCAAAACATCGATTGACGTTTCTCTGTCTCTCTCTCCTTTGGATGTTCTATCTTAGGCTTTGAAGGGGAACTCTTGGACTCTAAGTCTAGAAGTGATCTTTGGAGGATTCGGAGGCTTGTTGCTAAGGATTAGAAATTGGTAAGCTAGGCAAATCCAGTTGGGGGAGCTCAAAATCTAAGAGGTAAATTCATTTCTTTAAGATTTTGAGTTTTTCTCTTTTTTGTTTTGGAGAAATCATTGGATTTTGGGTTTGGGTGTATGTTGGTGGTTTTTGGTGGTTGAATGTTGTGTATCTGAGTTTCTAGTCTTGTTATGATGGTTGAAATAGGTTAAAATGTTGTTTTGGCAAGGTTTTGAGTTGGTTTGAGATTTTTGAAATCACAGAATTCTGGGTTCGCAGGGTCCTGCCATGGTGCTATTCTTGGGTCATCGTGGCCCACATGAACTCAGTGAGGCAGGAGGTACCTTGAATTGACTTAGCTCTGTGGTGATTGTGCTGTCTGTTGCTTTACCTTATCGCTCAGGACTTGAGGTAAGAAAACTTGCACATGCACCAAGTGTAGAGCTTGAGCCCTTGATTATCGAACATGGGTATTACTTGTTGTGAATCTTTTTAAAAGTAAATGTTTTCTACATATCGACATTTGTTGTTATAAACATTTATAATGATTGGTTGCTACTTGTGATTAATCGGTCGGGAGGCCATTATTGGCCTTGAGGTCGTTATCACCACTACATGTGTAATGTAGGTTGTTCTAGTGAGGCTACGCCGCTGTGGCAGAGTCAGCCTGTAGCGAGGCCAGGCCGCTGTGGCAAATGTAACGAGTGTAGGGATGACGCCTGAACTTGGTAGGAAGGGGTATCCAAGACCAAGAATGTCCCTACGATGGCTTATGAGGAATTTAGGCAATTGTTCAACGAGAGATATTGTAATGACATTGTTCAAGATGAAAAAATTTATGAATCTAGTTCAGGGAAACATGACACTGAGAGCGTATGTCATTAAATTTGATGGATTAGCAAAGTTTTCTTTGGACTTGGGCCGAATGATGTGGCTCGGAAGGAGCGATTTGTTCGAGGGATGAATCTCAGGGTAGCCCAGGGCATCAAAATCGCCCAAGTGATTAAGTTTGTTACCTATTCTCATATAGTAGAGAACGCCCTTACCATTAAGGGTGCATAGGATGAGATATGGAGGAAATGTGCCATCGAGTGTGATGCTAAGAGAATGGTACCACGTTTTTGTAGGGTTGAAAGCCCAAGTGATAAAAAAAAAGAAAGGCCATAGACACATTTAGGACCCCTGGACTAGGGAGAGTGGTTTGAGAAATGGAAGACTTACCCAAAGTCTATTTGGTGGAGATGGTGCCACTTTGGGAGAAAGAGTGCCTGCGATTGGAGAAGGGGGAACTGAGGGGAGACCAGAATTCTATTCAGGTTTGAGTGGTTGCTTTGATATAGATGGAGGCTGAGGCTGAGGCTAGTCCCTCCGTGGCGACAGGTCAGATTTCTAGTACTAACCTTTCTTACACAATTTGAACTTACTTTGGCCTTAGGCATACAATGAGTTATTTTGTAAGGTTATAAACAAACCAAGTTGATTTTGGTTTACGTATATTGTGGACAATGGGGCATTGTTCCCTAGTAGGAATCGGTAGCCTCTAAAGGCAGAATTGGATCATTGCCGGTAGAGACAAATAGTAGGGAGTAGTTTGCGGATTTGATTGAATTAGTCAGGAAGAATCTGTTATAGTACTTGAAGTGATTGGTTGGCCAAGGGACAATGACCATAGACTGTAAGAGGAAGATGGTGATTTATGAGTTCGAAGGAGAGAAACCGTGTGTGTTCATGGGTGCATAGGATTTCTATCAATTGTGGTAGATACCACAAAGGTTGTACCAGTCAGATGTGAGGGTACACCAAGATCGCCATCGCATCAAGTGATTGAGTTTGTTATTGAACTGACATCAAGGATGGAACTGGTATTCAAGGCACTGTATAGAATGGCACTAGCTTAGTGGGGAGAATTAAAGGTTCATTTAAAGGAGTTATATGATATGATGATTGACTAGAACAAGCCTCTCACCATGGGATATGTCATCATCATTTAATGAGGAGAAGGACAAGTCAGTGAGGACGTGTATTGAGTACGGATAGCTAAATGGGGTGATTGTCATGAATAAGTATCCACTGCTAAGGGTTGATGATTTTTTTGACCAATTGTAAGGTAAGGCAGTGCTCCTAAGAATTGACCCTTGATCTGGTTATTACCATCCAAGGGACATGGAAAGAGACATTTCAAGAATTACCTCTCACACCAAGTATGAAGTTGTGGATCTTTCGTAAAGGCTTTTGAACTGACCAATGCTCCAACGACCTACATGGATTCAACAAATAGAGAGTTCGAGGAATATTTAGACAATTTTTATTTGGATTTATTGAGAAAGGTTTGGTGTACTTCCACTCAGAGACAGAACATAAGGGACATCTCCGTTGATATTACAGAGGCTGAGGAAGCATGGATCACAGTTAAGGTTCCAGAAGTGATGAGTTCTGATTTCTCCAAGTGATGTTCAAAGTTACATAATGAGAAAATGATGGGATCGTGCATTATTTATCTAATATGGGAACAGTAAGGAATTGGCCAAAGGAACGCTATAGAGGTTTGAAATGCTGTGGGACTGGTGAAACACAACGACATTTACCTGAATCATCTTTGAGGACAGCGATACCCTTGATTGAGGTAATGATAAGGACACGAGGTTTGTCTAAACTCATAGATGTAAATTGGGCTTCCAAGAGTCGAACATAGGCTAATTAACGCGCCATGGTATCATTATAAGTATACGATGATTGATATACAAGACGGTACAGCGAATATTGTCTTCGTTGTTTGAAAGCACAATTCATAGTGTTGGTGGCGCAGCATGACAGGAACTAGGATATGTCGTGTGTGGTTGCATAGGTGGTGGCTCATGCTTCACGATATTAAGGGAATAAGGACATGGATAAGCTACACAGGACTTTGAGTTGGTAGTAGTGATAGTTTCCCTTAAGGGGAGGCAACAATAATTATGGGAAAGATGGTGAGACAACACCGACATAACACTACTACAAAAAAGGCTTTTCTCTACGATTTTTTTCCTTAATACATTGCAGTTTATGGGAGTACTGAGAATCGCAGTGTATATGGCCGCAAAGAAAAGTTTAAAAAAACCTCGGAGAAAAAGGAAACTTTTCTCTTCGGTTATGTCGACATAGTTTTTTTTATGGCAGTAGTGATAGTTTCACTTAAGCTGAGGCAGTAGTAATTATGGGAAAGAGGGTGAGACATACACCGACATAAAATTTTAAAGCGTTTCGTCACCCATAATGGTCTAAACATGATATAAAGATGTTTGTGAGAACTGGTGAGGGATTGACAGTGAAACCCTTTCCTAACTGGGGAAAAAAATTTAATGGGGAGACTGACGCCTTGAGGTGGAAAGGCCCATGCCAAGTGTATGATTCGAAATGGAATACAGTAAAGTCAGTGAGGAAATGACCAGGACTGGCATAGAATCTATGATTCATAATTGGTAGATATACTTCTGTAAGAAATGAAATACGAAAAAAAGAATATTAATAATAGTGGTGATGAACTCTTCTATTTAAATATTGATAGGTTGAGATATGAGGATCAGATACGTGTTCTGATGAATGCTAGCATCAAGAGAGTGATTCTAGATTAATCATGTACCATTCCATCCTCGTTACACTCAATAATCATGAAAGTGTATAAAAATTTGAAAGTTGGATATTGGTAGTTAAGCATCGAACCTTTCAGTAAATGAAAACTGAATACTAGAGGTTAGTAGGATTATTATGGACCTTATGGATGGACTGCCTAGAAGTGTGGGTAAGATTATTTTGGTATGTGAGGTTGTGACTTGGTGTATCAAGTCCGCACACTTTCAGCCTGTGTGAATAAACTGTAATATTGAATAGTACGTTAAGTTATATGTGAAAGGAAATGGTGTATCTTCATGGGGCACCAAAGTTTATGGTGTCGGATTGAGGTCCCACATTTGTTTTGAAGTGTAGAAAGGCCTGCAGAGGTCGAAGGGTACAAAAATAAGATGTCGTATCACTTATTATCTTCGGACAGATAGACAATCTGAGAGCACGACTCAGACGTTAAAGAATGTGCTTTGGGCATATGAATTAGGGTTTTAGGGACCCTGGAGTAAGTACATTCCTTTGATTGGATTGTTACAAAAATGATTGCTAGCCCATTACCAGAGTGGCTCCATATGAGGTATTGTGAGACAAGAGGTATTCTTCTCGTAAAGTAGATCGAAGGACCAATGAAGTTATTGAGAATTGTTAGAGCAGGAATATCCGCCTTGTTGAAAAGGCATAAAAGTTGCACAAATTAAGATATGGTAACGTGGAGTTCATGGATTGTAGACCTTGTGCTTCTCTGAGTATTGTTGATTAGGGAGATAAAAAAATTTGGGAAGAAAGAGAAATTTGGCACTAGGTTTATTAGTTCTTTAAGATCCTGACAAGAACTAGGCCAGGGCCTACGAGTTGGCCTTAGCCCAGTATGGGTGGAAGTACATAGGGCATTTCAGATATCGATACTTATAAAATATGTGTTGAGTATTATATCCATTTGGGTTAAGAGACTGTGGAATTACAGTAAGACGTATAATGTGAAGAGAAGCTAGTAGAGATTCTAGAAAGAAGGACTAAAGTTTTAAGGAATAAGACTGTAACCTTATTGGGGGAATCATAAAGAAATAACAAGGTATATAAATGACTCAAGAGATACAGTTAGATTGCAGGACCTGTATCTCGAGATGTTTGAATAAATTTTGAGGATGAAATTTCTTTAAGGAGGTGATAGTCGTAACGTCTCAAAATTTCTAATAAGGCTTAGTGCCTTGGTTAGCGTGCCAGGGGGGCATGTGGAGTATTTATGTGGTAATTAATTGAATAATTATGTGATTATTCAAATAATATGAGTTACATTATGATATGGTTATTTATACATGTTTATGCGTATTAAATATGCTGAAAGGCCCGCATTTGTTAAAATGAGGCATTTTCTTAATTTTGACTTGTTGAGCATACATTCGTATTGTATTGGTTATATGCTTGAGACCGCATGGTTGTGTGGATATAATTGTGATAATTGGCTCGAGTCGGCCCTTTTGAACAAATTAGCGGAAAAGTCCCAACGGGGATTTGTAGCCGGCTCGCGGCAAGCCTAGGGGTATTTTTGTAATTTATTGAATTACCGGTAATTATTGGGATATCAGAAGTATTTGGAGAAAATAGGTGTATTAGGAGATTAGTGGAATTAATTGGTAATTTTAATTGTAATTTGAGGTTTAGCGTGGATATGGTGTCAAATGAAATTTTTTCCCTTTTGGACTTTGGTGAGAAAATTAATATGCAGGGGCATAATAGTTTTTTTCCACGGTATTACCTAATACTTGGCCAAGTCTCAAGCAAATAAACATCAATTGATGTTTCTTGACCTCTCTATCCCTTGGAAGTTCTCTCTTAGGCTATGAAGGGGAACTCTTGGACTCTATGTCTAGAAGTGATATTTGGTGCATTTAGAGGCATGTTGCTGAGAATTAGGATATGCTAAGATAGGAAAATCTAGGGGGAGCTCGAAATCTAAGAGGTAAATTCAGTTCTTTAAGCTTTTGAGTTTTTCCTTTTTGTGTTTTTGAGAAATTATTGGATTTTGAGTTTAAGTGTGTGTTCGTGGTTTTTGGTGATTATATGTTGTGTATCCGAGGTTCTAGTATTGTTCTTATGTTGTTTTGGGTCAGTTTGCGATTTCTGAAATTGTAGAATTCTACCCCAGCCAACATGAGCTTAGCGAGGCAAGATGTGCCTCAAACCAACTTAGCGTTGCGTCGCTTGGTGGGCTGCGCCGTGGCGCATGTGCAAGGATTTTGGGTGTGAGGCTCTCTGCCTTGTTGACCGTCGCAACCCTTTTATGGGGCGTCGCGACTCAAAATGCAAATTTTCCTAGGGCATTTCTCGGTCCTTTGTGGGGTCGCGCCTTTAAAGAAACTTTTAGGGTATCTTCGTTTTGGGCTTTTGGAATCCAGACCATAGGGCTTGGGAACGATTCCACTACTCAGTTTAGTGGAATTTGACACTACTACAAAAAAGGCCTTTTGTGCCAATCAAATGCGTCACTCAACTGAGTTGGCTGACACCGTTGACCTAAAATTGGTATTTTCATCAGTTGGGAGATGACACAAAAAAGTGGTAACCGCGTCAGTACTAAAACTTAGACCGTTTATTTGTTCAGTTTGTGTCAATTTTGCGATGTCACAAATATACTTATTCACGCCAGTGCTACTGAAGCACCATTTGCGTCAGTGGGCCACTTATACTGAAGCACATATTAAAAAAATCTTAAGGGTCGAAGCTCATTTCAATTGAACCTAATTATACCTAATCCATATCTTTCCTAGGCTATCTGCCTATCACACATTCTCTCCCTCACACTCCCTCTCTCACTCACTCACTCAACGAGAAAGGTTTTGAAAACCAGACGAACAACACGAACGACTGGTGCTCGTGGGTATCGGGCGAACGGCGGGGTCTCGGGGGCTAGTCATGGGAAGATGATGCAAATGATAGGGGCTCAGGGGTCTTGGGAAAACAACGCAAGCAACGGGCTAGGGGTCGTGGGTGGCTCAGTCTCGCAGAGGTGTCGTGGGTGGCTCGGTGTCGCAGAGGGGTCGTGGGTGGTGGATCTGATGATGGGTTTCTCTCTGTGTAATGAAGAAAATGAAGAATGGTAAGTGATTTTCTTTTCTTTTTTTTTTCTTTTTGTTACTTTCTCACTTATAATTGAAATGTAATTGTGATATAAAATATAAATCTTATTCTTACTAGCAACTCAAATTTTGTTCTTAATTTTTTGGTTTGTTATGCTATAATCTATTTGATATATCTTTAGGTTTCCTAATATTTCATAATCAGTAGTATTTGTGTTCAACTTTCTTCTTAATCTGTTAGTTTGCTGAATAACTATGTTCTGTATTGCTAAGTATTATTATTGAATCCGAAATTGATTAATGTGGATATTTTGGCTATGATATTGGTGCCTTCATTAATGCAGTATAACTTCACCTTATACCATGCAAAGTACTCAAAAAAGGTGGTGGTGCCAACTGTTGTGGTATAGTTTGGGTCATATCGATGAGCTCGTCATTCGATGTATGCCTCAACAATGCTTCTTTTTGCTAGTTACTATACTGCGCATCGAACTCCTTCGGCCTCGCTATCAGTAGTAGCTGTTTGCTTCTGGTATTATGAGTAGAAGGCAAAGTTGGAGGGGGTTTTGATGGTTGTCACTTTTTGGGAGAATTATGTTGAATAGGTGAGTAAAGTAGGTACAAGTTCATTCATTTCGCTTATTAGTCAGACATTGTTAAATTATTGAATATTATATCTAGTTCAAATGTTCAATTATTGAAAATGAAAATATATATGCTCTGTTATATGGAGTTTTTGTGTTTTAAAGGTGCTCTGGAATTCTGATATGTTATTGTCCCTATGACTACATTTCAAGGATAGTTATGCTTTGGGCTCAGCAGCATAAGAGCAATAATCAAAATCTTAGATCTATGCATATGGTTTTTGGAAGTCTTTTTCTCTAGTTTGTGGTATAAACACTGATTTTGTTTTGTTGTTTAGTCTTTTTTCGATTAATTTTAATCTTCGATTAGATGTAAGAAAAGTTTGTTGTCATGCACTATTAGCAATATTGGTGCTATTATGCTAAAGTATTTGCTATATATTCTTCTTTGGCACACCACTATAAGGTTTCCTTTTGTTGCCTCTTAAATGTACCTCTGTGTTTTGTTTCTCTATCTTTACAACAATATTAATATATGTGTTCACTTTCAATCAAAGCAATTAAAGTAGTGGAGTCAAGTGTGTGTATATATATAAATATATAAAATAAAAATGTATGTATGTTTTGCTTGTCTCCTATTGTAAGTCAATTGTGTTTATGGGTATTTAGTTCCCTATATTTGTTGTAAATAAACTGTGTTTTTTTATGTTTGTAGGGGGTGGTGCTCGTGATGATGAGGATTTGGGATTATATTTTGTATTATGCATAAATTAATTGTTTTGAGCGTTTGTATCTATGTTTTTGTTCTTGATATTTTAAGTTTGATTTTTTAATGGATTTTCTTTCTAATTGTTGATGATGTTGGAAAATATAATATCCAATTATTTTGTTTTGGGTTGATTTTAATTTTATATATGTTTCGATTTTGATATTTTGTGTTTAATTAAGATATGGTTTTGTCTTAAATGAGTTTTAGCAATTTTTTTTATTTACTTGAATATATTGTTTGTGTCAGTTTTGCACTGTCACAAATGTGACATTTGTGGAAGTTGAGCATTGACACAAATGCCAAGCATTTGCGTTAGTGGAGGACTGCCACAAATGCCACGTTTGTGGTAGCTTTCCACTGACGCAAATGTTAGGCTAGTTTGCGTCATGGGATTTCGCGTCACTTTTAAAACTAACGCAAAAAATAAAATATGCCAGTTGAGAACTATCACAAATGACCATTTTTGTAACAGTGTGAGGTCCCGATGGCTAGGGCTTGATTGGTTGAGTTTTTTATGGGTATTCCTTGATTTTTTGTGACTAGGGGTATCGTAAGGCTCAGGTGGAAAGGATCGTACTCGCCATCGATTTTCCTTATCGCTCAGGACTTTAGGTAAGAAAACTAGCACATTCACTGAGTGTGGGGCTTGAGCCCATAATTATCGAACACGGGTATGATGTGTTGAGAATCTGTTTAAAGTAAATGTTTGCTCTATATCAGCATTTGTTGTTATAACCATTTGTAATGGTTGCTTGTTGCTTGTGAATGATCAGTTGGGAGGCCGTTATCAGCCTTGAGGTCGTTATCGGGATTACATGCGTAATGTAGGCCGTTGTGGTGGGGCCAAGCCATAGTGGTGGGACCATTACAAGGATGCGATGTGACTCTATTTGGCATGAGTCGTTATACTTGTTGAATTATCCACGTAGATATGGTTTTGATTTTATAAAGCATGTATTTGATAGGAATGTTTATTTGATATATGTCCTACTTGATTAAGTTTTCTTGTTGGGCCTTGGCTCACGAGTGCTTTGTAGTGCAGGTAAGGGCAAAGGATAATTTACCAGCCATGATTTTGAGAGGTATAGGGGCGACACATACATACTTGGCCTACTCAACCACCACGGTCGAGATACTTTTAAGGAATATTGGATATTAAGTCGATTTTGCAGCTTAGGTCGGGTAATTCTGTAATTACGATAAATTTATACTTTGATTTACAACCCTTGGGATCCCTTGTATTTAGTCAAAACTTTTTAAATGAGAAGTTCTAGTTTATTAACCAAACTTTTTAGTACCTGAACCATCATTTAGTTTTAAATACACTGCTGAGTCCAAATGACTCACTTACCAAGTTAAGCACTATTTTGAAAACACATGATGTAATAATCGTGGATTAGTAGGGTGTTACAACTTGATATCAGAGCTACCAAGGATTATGGTTCCTAAGAATTGGTCGAATATGTTTGCTTGTTGCTAAAGACAAGCTCAACTCACGGTTCGGTGGGTAATTGGATGATAACCTATTTAAATGTTTATTGAACTATATGCCTTATCTGCATGCTAGAATAAAGAGCGTGATACATACTGTAAGAGCAAGGCCCATTGATTTATGTATGCATGTTATGGACATGTGTTAAGCATTATTAATGTATGTGAATGCTGTTGTGGTTTGGTTTTGATTGCGAGATTGTTTCTGGGTATGATTATCATACCTGATGGGCTGAGTCATTGATTGCAAACATACTTCAAAGTTATGCATCGAAGGAAACCAATTGGATCAGACAGCAGTGATATCAAGGATGAAAATGATAATCAGGACCAGAACCATCAGCCTGCCTCTTGGAATAGGCAACATATGTTTTCGGATAAGCAAGTGAGGATCTTGTTGATGGCTTCCACTTGTCCATTGGCTTGTGGGTGTACTACAATAGAAAAGCTCCTTTTAATCCCCCTTTCTCTAAAATATTCTTCGAACAACCCTCCTTCAAACTGGGAGTCGTTGTCAGAGATTATCTTGTAGGCCACCTAATATCTAAAGACAACAGACTTCTTGACAAAGGCGGTGATCTGTTTGGCCGTTATATTGACCAGAGGCTCAGCTTCAACCCACTTGGTAAAGTAATCCACTACAGCAACCACATACTTTGCACCTCCTCTACCTGTGGATAATGCGCCAATCAAGTCGATCCCCCACACAATAAAGGGCCCTGGGCTGGTCATGCTGATCAACTCATTTGGTCTCCTTTGTGTGTCTCTTGTAGAACCTTCAAATCTTCCTCATTTATACATCAGAGGAGCGGGGTGGAGAAGCCTCTTTTATATAAGACTCCATCCACTAGGGTGTATCGGGCTACTCTATAAACCAATTTGCAGGCATTATTTTTGTCCAAAGGCAACATTCCATCACTTAAGTACTTGGTTTGGATAGGTAATCCACGGGGATGGACTCAAGCGTATGTCCATCTTGGGTGGAGGCGAGATTTGCGAGAGCATCGACATTCATGTTTTTCTCTCTTGGGATTTGTTCTATGGTATATTGTTTCAACTGGTCCAAATACCACTTTATCATTATCAAGTATGCAGCCATCTTTGGACCTCTCGTCTGATATTCACCTTTCACCTAAAATACCACCAATTGTTAGTCGCTAAAAACATACAAATGTGTTACCTTCAGCTCCTTGGCTAGTTGTAGGTCAACCAAGAGAGCTTCATACTCCACTTCGTTGTTTGAAGCCTCAAATTGAATCTTCTTGCGCAATACATTTTGTGCCCCCCAGGTCCCGTCATTTCTATGCCAGCTCCTGCCCCTCCTTTGTTGGACACTCCGTGCACATGGAGGCTCCATTCTTCAGGTTTCTTTTCTTCTCCCTTGCAATTCAGTTCATTTTATTCTATTTCTCTTTCTTCATGGAGTCAGTAGGCGAACTCAACTATATAGTCTGCAAGTACCTACCCGTTGGATGAGATTCTTGGGGTATAGAAGATATCGTACTGACTTAATTCAATCGACCATTTCAGCAACCTTCCTAAAGTTTCTGGTTTATGCAATACTTGTTGTAAAGGGGTGTTAATGAGCACTCAATAGCATGAGAGTGAAAATAGGGTTTTAGCTTTCGCGAGGGCAGTACCAAAGTGTATGCTAATTTCTCAATTTCTGGATATCAGGTTTCTGCTTCTACCAACTGCTTGCTAACATAGTATACATGTTGTTGGTGCTTTATTTCCTTTGACCAAGGCAACACTAATGGCATGTTCCGACACTGCTAAGTAAAGGTAAACCCTTTCCCCTTTTCTGGGCTTAGTAAGAAGGGGCGGTTTTCCGAGGTGTTCCTTTAGCGTAGCAAAGGCTTCCTGACAATCTTCTTCTCAAGCGAACTTTTTTCTCGCTTTTTGGATGTTGAAGAAGGGGAGATACTTGTCAGTCGATCTTGAAATGAACCAGTTGAGTGCTGCTACCCTCCTTGTCAAACATTGCACCTCCTATTTGTTTCTCGGCGGGCTCATCTCTAAAACTACTTTGATTTTATCAAGATTGGCTTCAGTGCCCCAGGAGTTTACCATAAAACCGAGGAATTTTCTTGACAAAACTCCGAAGGAGCACTTGAGTAGGTTCAACTTCATTTTGAATTTTTGGAGGGTGTCAAACATTTACCCAAGGTCATTTGGGAGCTCTTCTGGCCTCTTAGTCTTCACCAACATATCAACCACATATACATCCATATTTCTTCCTATCTGATTTGCGAACAATCTGTTTACCAACCTTTCATAAGCAACACTTGCATTCATTAACCCAAAAGGAATTGCCTAACAGAATTAGAACCCATTGTCCGTTATAAACGAAGTATACTCCTCATCAGCTGGGTTCATGGGTATTTGGTTGTACCTGGAATAGGAGTCCATGAAGCTAAGTAGCTCATGCCCAGCCATTGCGTCTACAAACTGATCTATCCTAGGAACCAGGAAGCTATCCTTGGGGTAGGCTTTATTGAGGATAGTAAAGTCCACACAAGCCCTCCACTTCCCATTAGGCTTTAGGACAAGGACATGGTTGGATACCCGTACAGGATAGAATGCTTCTCGAATGAATCCATTTGCCTTCAACTTGTCGACTTCTTCCTTCAAGGTTGTGTATCTTTCTGGGTGTAGAGCCCTCCTTTTCTACCTTATGGGTCTTGCTTTGGGGTCGATGTTTAAGTGACAGCACATGACCGATGGATCTATCCCACCATGTGCTCATGACTCCAGACGAATAAATCAACGTTGTCCTTCAGAAATTCTATCAACTTCTCTTTTGTGTTATCCGGAAGGTTTTTTCCTACCTTCAGTTTCCTCAGTGGCTCATTCATAACTGTGACTTCTTCCAATTCTTCTACCGGCTCAACCCTAGGTTCTTCTGCGACTCAGGGGTCTAACTTATGCTGGTTTGTGCTTCAATGCACTACCATTACCATGGGTACTGGCAGTTTGATGGCTGGGTGGAGGGATGTATTACAACATTCCCTCACTTACCTCTGTTCTCCTTTCACACTCGATATCCCCCCGAGAGTTGGGAACTTTATGGCCAAGTTGTATATCGAGGTTATCTCTTTCATTCTCTTAGGGAGGGTCTCCCTAATACCACATTGAAGGCTGAGGCACAGTCTACTACTACAAAGTTTGTCATTATAGTTGTTTGTCTGGGTTGCTCTCCCATGGTGACGGCCAACTAGATTGTCCCTAGAGGCTGTATTGAGTGCCCAGTAAACCCATATAGGGAGGTATTGTAGAGCTTTAGGTTCCTAATGCCTAGTCCCATCGTCTCTAAGGTGGGGCGATATAGGATGCCTACGAAGCTTCCATTGTCTACAAGGACCTGAGACACCCTCATGTTAGCCAACTGGACTATCAGTACCAAGAGGTTGTTGTGTGGAAAATTCACACCTCGTGCATCCTCCTCAGTGAAGTTTATTGAATAATTTTCTCCCTTAAAGATTTTTTGGGGTCGTTGTTCCAAGTTCGGGATACATGATGGTGGACTTTTCTTGGCCTCCTTGACATATCTATCTTGCCCCTTCCTTGATTTTCCTTCGAATCCTAGTCCCCTGAAGATGGTCCTCACATCTCCTTGCGCTTCTGGGGCTACATCTCGTGCCCGTGATGAGGCTGGTCTATCTTCTGGTATTTGATTTTCTCTTCGGACGTATCTACCCAAGTGCCCCATGCATATGACTTCTTCAATTTCCACCTTTAAATGAGTGCATTCCGCCGTGGTGTGGCCAATGTCCTTATGATACTGACAATACTTCTTTGGATCTTTATTCGATCAATCTTTCTTCATTGGTGGGAGTCTTCTAAAGGGGGCCTGATTCTAATTCGTGATGAAGATATGTTGCCTACTATGTGTTAGGTCAGTATAAAACGTGTATGGGGCCTGCCTGTGTTCACCCACATGTTTGGGTTTCCTCGGATGATCATCTCTCGACCCTTCGTAAGCCCTCTTTTTCTTTGCGCTATTTAGGCTTTCACGGGTTGAGGGTTTTAGGGACTATTCGCTCTTTCTAGTCTTCAGACTCTCGTGACCATCCTCAACACAGATGTATTTTTGTGCCTGTTCATAGAAGTCGTCTAAGTCATTGACCTCCCTTTTTAGCATGTTATTCACAGCTTACTGCATGGACGCACTCTGACTATGGCCATTATTACTCCCCTCGGGTAAGGCTTCCTACCTTAGCTGCATCCATATTGAACCTATGGATATATATCCGTAGGCTCTCATCCTCCCCTTGTTTTATGTTAGAGAGGTTGGTGCCTGGCATTGTGTAATCACGCACTGCGTGATGTTGCTGGAGAAACTCATCAAACAATTGTTGCCAAGACCCGATGGACCTTGGCCTAAGTCTCTTGAACCACTTGTATGCAACTTCTTTCAATGTGACAGCGAAGATGTGGCACTTGGCTCTGCTAAAAATTCTCGTTAACTTCATTAGCTCATTGAACGCGTTAAGATGGTAGTTTGGATTTGTATTTCCCTCGTAGTGGGTCATGTGGGGCTCTTTCAAGTTGGTTGTTAGCCGCATGGCTTGGATTTCTCTAGTAAAGGGTGACTCATCATCAAACTCGTCATCGATAGCATGTGCCCCAGACATGGTGATTATCTTGCTTCGTAGGCTCCTCATCTCGGTGTCTAACTCTTGTCTCTTTTTGTTCAATGAGTCGCTCAAATCGGATGGGTTGGCCTTTCCTTTCCATTTGTCTTCTGGGGGAGCCACAGGAGTCGTGGCCCTCACGCATGACCTTCTCCTCTTGAGCTCCTCCCTCAAGTCTGGGGGTGTTTCCTTTGAAGTGACCTCAACTTCGTTATGATGTTTAGTATCATTCCTACTCTTCGACCTCTTAGGTTGCTTCGCTTGCCCAAGACCCTCATGCCGCTTTGGATGAGGGGTATTGCTAGTGGAGAGAAGAGGACTCCCATCATCCACAGAGATTGTGGTCTCTCCCCTCTCATGCTCTCTCTCCTTTCGTTTAGGAAGATGCATGCTTGATTTTCTGTTTAAAAGGCCATTTAACACCTCTTGCATGTTTTCTAAGGTGGTTTCCAGCCTTTGGTTCTTTTTGTGTAACTCACATATCTCGTCCTCATAGAATCAAGTCTTAGAGCTTGAGCTAACAAAATGTACTCGGGTCCTCTTGCCAGGCCAGCGCGTTGAAGGACCTGAATCCCATCGGCCTGAGCTCGGCACTAGTGGTGGCCTTGGGGGAAAGAACGCCACTGTTCCACCCATAGAGGTGGCTGCTGGTCCCGGATGGTCTCCATCAAGCTGGATAGCTGAGGATGAAGCCTCCCTTTCATCTTCTGAAGTGTAGAGTCCAAGAACTTTACTTAGCTAATTAGTATTTCGGTTGTGGTTAGATTGGTCTTGCAAGTCTTTGAGGTAAACCCGAAACTCTATTTCATTTGTTTCATGTTATTTTCTTTCTCAAAGCCTTCTACTCAGTCCCCTAACCTCATTTGTATTTTGGTTAGGGAATCCAAGTTCTTAAGCACATAAGTTGTGGTAAGCATATTTCTCAATGGTTTAGTCTTCCTATTCATTTTCATTTCTTCTTCTTAAGACTCACTCTTTCTCATATGGTTTTAGGAGTGTTCCAAAAGTCCCAACTCAGTCCATCATATCCCGGTAACTTTGGTAAGGAAAATAGGATAGAATCTATATGTGTATTGCTTATGTTATCTTATGTGTTATGTTATGAAATATGATATGTTATGAATATGTATGTTTATAGGCTTGGGCTTATGCCCTATTTGACTAACAAGACCCCAAAAAGATTATGGGCGTATGCCTACTTAGCTAGTAGGACCCCACTAATCTCATGGGCATAAGCTTGTTTAGTCTATGGGACCCCAAGTAATAATGGCCATTATAATAAGTGTATGTATTAAGTGTTATGATATGTCTTTACGTTTATTATGAAATTTATGTTTATGACTATGTGTTAGATTTTCCTTGCTGGGCATTAGGCTCATTCCTTTCTGTTTTATGTGCAGGAAAATAAGCTTTAGAGGCGGTAAGATTCGTGATGCTTAGAGGATGTGTATCGATGGTGAATGGAGTCAAGGGGCCGAGTGTTATTCGATTCGAGGATGTAGTCTCATTCTACCTTTTTATGGTTTTATATGTATTTTCCGCATTTCTTATGTAATGTCTTTTTATTTTAAATCATGTTTTGTTTTTAAAGACAATGGGATCCCATATCCTTCTTAGTATTCTATTTATTTGAAAGTAACTCTTATTTTACAAGTTACTCAATAAAATTATGGTATTTTCGTAAAAATGTAAGTTTATGTATAGTTTCGTTAATGGTCCAAATAGTCTAGATTAGTGGGTCATTGCATGAAGCCATGGGCTCCTTCGGTGTACCAATGTTTTTAGGAGGTGGAGGGTTTCTCATGGAGGCTCTCCGTTGATCTCCATCCAGATGGACTTCAACTTCTTGTGGTTCTCTCAAATGCTCAGAACGTCTTGAAAGAAAAGTGACTTGACACTTATCCTTCCAATAGACGGCGCCAAAATGTTGACGGTAAGAACTCGTCAACTAAGTTAGATTGAGGATTTTGTGAGTTGTAAGGGAAATAAACTTAAATTGACTGATCTTAGAACAAATTTTCTGATATCTCAAAGAACTTAAAACTTGAATATTAGAATTGAAATGGAGAGAATTCATAAAATATATGTATTGCTCAAAAATATCTGGTTACAATGGTAAAAAATTCGAGCCCTTGTCAGTTGAAGGGAGGTCATATTTATAGAAGAGCATTACTGGCTCATTGTACATGGTGGTCCCGAGGAGACAAGGCCCTGCACATGCAGACTACAGGTGGTAGTGGTGCTAGGAGAGTGGTGGTCGGCTCTAGTTCATGCCAGGGGTCTGCAGGAGCACTTCAGCTTTCGTACCATGTCATACCTCAATCATCTGTCTAGTACGGACGTCAGAGGTTGGCTAGGAAAGATCTGAACAGGTACCCTACTTGTACCACCACTTCTTGTCTGGCATGAAGATTAGGATCAGACTCATTGGGTCATCATGGTCCTACCCCCATTCTCGTACACGTATTTTGTACCTGAGAGTTCCTCTCACCCTCCTTGCATAATTCTTTTCTCCTAACTCCCTTGCATTTTTCTAAGTGTTGGAAGGCTTGGAAATTATTAATAGTGACACGCCAAGTTACCCCACCAATCTTACTTTGATACTTAGAAATTATGAGGGCTTCACGAGCATTTTGAGTGCATACTCTTGAAAGGTTTTGCAAGTATATATCATGAGGAACCATGGTGGCAAGGTGCGTCGCGGGTGGCACCTACTCCGGGAGATAAGAATGGCCTTTTCAACGAAGCGCAAATTCACAGCTTTGTGAGGGTCTCGCATAAGGCATGGGTCTTACGTGGGGTGAGACGGGGTGAATTCGCGAGGTTGCCAGGCAGGCGAGGCGAGGTGCTAAGTCATGGCTTCACGAGGGCCTCATGTAAGGCATGGGTTTCGCGTGGGGTGAGAATGGGTGGCTTCACGAGGGTTCCAGGCGGGCGAGGCAAGGTACGAAGTCATTGCTTCGCTAGGGCCTTGCGTGAGGCATGGGTCTCTCACGGGGCGAGACAAGGCGGCTATGCGAGGGCCTCACATGAGGCATGGGTCTCGCGTGGGGCGAGACACGAGGTTGCTTGGCATGCCCGAGGTTACTAGGGGGAAATACTCACCTTTTCTCCTAAGTGATGACTGAGGCCCTCTCGGGAGTATGTCCAATTTTTGGCATTCACAATATTATAGAGGCTAAGGAAGCCTGGATCATAGGTAAGATTCCAGAAGGGATGAGTTCTGATTTCTCAGAGTGATGTGCAAAGTTACATTATGGGAAAATGATGGGATCGTGCATGATTTAGCTAAGATAGGAACAGTAAGGAATTGTCCAAGGGAATGCTTTAACACATCAGTATTTACTTGAAGCATGTTCAAGGACTGTCATACCCTTGATTGAGGTAATGAAAAGGACCTGAGGTTTGTCTGAACTCATAGATGTGAACTGGGCTTCCAAGAATCGAACAAAGGTTAATCATCTTTCCATGGTATCAATATAAGTATGCGATGATTGATTTACAAAACTGTACAATGAATATGGGCTTCATTGTTTGAATGCGAACAATTCATAGTGTTGGTAGCGCAGTGTAACATGAACTAGGATATGTTGTCTGTGGTTGGAAAACTGATGACTCATGCTTCACAATAATTAAGGGAGTAAGGATGTGGATAGCCTACACATGACTTTGAGTTGGTAGTAGTGATAGTTGCCCTTAAGGTGATGCAACAGTAATTATGGGAAAGATGGTGAGACACACACTGACATAACACTACTACAAAAAAGGCTTTCTCAACGATTTTTTCCTTAATACATTGCGGTTTATGAGAGTACTGAGAACCGCAGTGTATATGACTGCAGAGAAAAGTTTTAAAAATAACCTTCGAGAAAAGGGAAACTTTTCTCTACGATTATGTCGATATAACTGCGGAGAATTTTAAAAAACAAAATTATTTTTTGACGTGTTTCTATATATTTTCAATTCAGATTATATAATATACCTAATTTTATTAATTATTATTACATACCTAAATTTTATATAATAATATAAAGTACCTAATTTGATAAATTCCTATCGAATTAAAAGATAACATATTATTGTATACATTCACTTATCATTTCTAATTAAAATTTAGGTATTTTGTATATATATAAACAAAATAAGAACATATATATAAACAGGTAGTTTATATATACATAATAAGAACATACAAATATCATTTAACATATAAGTCAAGTTAGCAAGTTACACTTATGAAAAATTAGACTTCATAAATAAATGGCATTGATCTTGCTAACCAATCGCTTTGTAGTGGCAGTAGATCTTCTTTGACTTTGTATTCTTTTGTAATGCCCTGGTTGCCCCAGAACAGTTACGGTGAACGGTGGACCGGAAATTTGACTCGTTACTCGAGTCCTTTGGTCAAAAACGTGCTCTAAGTGTAATTAACAGGTTAAGGTGTAAAACCGATAAAAAGGAAATGGAAGTTTTCATTACGAACTGCTCTGCAGAGCTAAACAAAACGTTTACAAGTCGTTCTCAACACAAAATGGTCACTACTGTTTAAAATTTACAACCCCGCCGACCTAAGTGGCAAAAATAGGGCAAACCCCCTAGTTCCTCTGAGAAATCCTTGGCCGTGGTGGTCAAGCGGCCAAATATGTACACATCACCACATCAGCTCTCCACTCAAGGCTAGGTGAGCTTCTCTTTCCCTTTACCTGCACCACATAGCACCCATGAGCCAAAGCCCAGCAAGAAAACATAACACTTTGCATAAACATTATCAAATGATTATCATTATAATCACACTGAGCATAAAGCTTTCAAACAAATGAGTGAACATCACATGAGGTTCCGATAAACCATACTGAGTGACTGACTAGCATGTCACTAATTCAAGTGGGAGAGTGGCTGCTAGGTAAGCCACTAGCCTCCAAGTGCTTATTTCATTCATCGACCCTCGGGGTCGATCTGGCATTAATGCTCTTTGAGCCATTCAATGCTGATAGTTGATTAGATCCAATCTTTGTTGGCTTGCGTTACATGCTAAGGCCGTCCTGACTAATGAGTCAACGCAATGTGACCAGTGCCCAATACCACTGCCGAACCTGACTAATAAGTCACCGCTTCACAGTTGATACTAGCACCTTTGCCAAATCTGACTAATGAGTCAGTACCATGTGCAAGTGAGCAACATATGCCAAACATTCTTTATTCAATCCAAGTCCATATTAACACAACCAACATGCCTCATGAATATCCATGCATGTCACACTTGGGGTGCATTTTTCTTACCTCTGGTTCGAGCGAGAATGAATTAGAAAAACAACCCTGAGAACGATCAACCTTTAGATTCCTTAGCGGTTACCTAATCATAACCAATTATAATCCATTAATAAAACAAATTAATAAATAGTTTACAATCTAAAACCACACTCCTGGGATCAATCCCCCACTCTCGGGATGCATAAAATACTCAAACGGGGCAAAGGAACCAAACCCCGAGCCTTAAGGATCATTCCGAGCCCTAAAATGTGTTTGCTGAAAAATGGACTGGCGATGCAGCCCCATCAGATGGCGCTGCAGCCCTGTGAGTGGCGCTGCAGCCCTAATAAATGGCGCTGCAGCCCTATTTCCAAGTCAGAGAACCCATCTCTGAGCCCTGAATAGCGCTGCTGCGCCCTAAGTGGCGCTGCTGCGCCAATAACAGACCAGAAACTTCCTGGTTCATCTTCTTTGCGATTTTTCTTGAAACCAAACCCTCCAAACCAATCCAAAACCTTACCAAACACCCAATTCAACCCCTAAACCTCATCTACATCATACCCTCATCAAAACCCAATCAATCTTACACAAAAACTCCCATTGATTCCTACTATCCACACCAAAACTATAAGCTGAAAACTATAAAGTAAAACAGAGTATGGCTTGTTTTTCATGGATGAATTCTTACCTCAAATGAGATTAAAGTCCTTTTCAATCGATGAACCGAGTCTACAACTCCCAAGCTTTGATTTCCTAGCTTGTATCTTCAAATTGGGACCAAAAACTTCAAAGGAAGAAAGAGAGAAATGGATGAACGGGAAGGAGAAGGTTCTCACTCTGTTTTTGCTCTGTTCTGTACGATTTCTACAGCCATCCAAACTTCACATATATCCAAACCCAAATGACTAAAATACCCCTAGGTCTTTAAGAGTTTCTAAAGCCTTCCCAAGGGTAAAGTTGGTACTTCCAAACCTATACCGTTAATCGTAATTAACGCTTCCCAATTCCCGCTATTCTCAAAATTCCCAAACACCAATAATTCATGTCCCGTTACCCTTTTTACTCCCGGCGACGTTCTAATCATTAAAACATCCCGAGACTCACCCCGAGCCTCGAACTTAATCCCGTTATGACTAAACCGCTACTTTAACACTTAAAGATCGTCTCATGCCGAATAGCTCGAGCAAATCCACATTATAATGTGGCCTTAAAACATATCACCAACATACATCCAAATAAACAATTTACCCTCAACGGGCCAAGTTACCATCACACCCCTGTAATTAAAAATATGGACTCACATGCATGCATTTCACATCATATCATAATATAATCAACATATACATGCATTTTATCAATTATTAACACAATTAAGCAAGTATGGCCCTCCCGGCCTACTATTCACGCCGTTAAACACATCGGAGAATTTGGGGCATTACAACTTTTTTGTCAAACTACTACAAAATTGAAAAGTTAATATAGATGAGATGATTAAATACTATATCTAGTTTTTCTTAAGCAAAAGAGTGTATAAAATATAACATACTTTCTTCTTGATAACTTCTTCCGGATTCGATGCATTTACAAGATCATAAATGTATCTTAGTACATAATATCCGCATTCATGACTTTCACGTTGTTTTGGGCAAGAACCTCTCAACAATTTTGTAAATGTGCCAATTGTGAATATAGGAAACTATCCCTTAAAACATCCCAAGTGAAGTCACAAGGTTCAACCTTCCGACGTCCAAGGGCCTCAACATATGAGGTCGGGTGCACAATGCATCCCCAATTAAGGGTCTCGTTATGCGAGTTGAGTGTGCAAGGAACCGACGCCTTGATGCTGCTGAGGGACAAGGGGCCTTGCGCCTAGATGCAAGGCACCCTTCATTAAGGGCCTCACTATGCAAGGCATCCGAGTGTGGATGTCGTCGAGGGACAAGGGGCCTTGCACCTAAATGAAATGCGCCCTTCATCGAGGGCCTTGCTATGTGAGGCCGGGTGTGCAAGGCACCCACACCTAGATGCCGCCAAGGGACAACAGGCCTTACGCCTAGATGCAAGGCGCCCTTCATTGAGGGTATCTCCATGCAAGGCTGGATGTGCAAGCATCCGCACCAGGGTCCGACACCCCTCTATGCATCTAGGAGACCCGTGCTACCCTACTGAAGAATCCATAAGTGTTAAGTCTAGTTTTGTGTTGTGTTTAGGTTGTGTTTTAGGTAGTTTTATTAATCTTTTTAGTTGTTTAGTGGAATATTATGCTTTGCTTTTGTTTTTTTTTCCTTCAGGTTTTAGCTTATAAATAAAGGATAAGAACAATTGGAGCAAATTTACAGAAAATGATGAAAAATTGGCCTTTTGGTGTTTTCGGGACCAAAATCACAAAAATTAACAAAATTGTTAACGATTGCAGCGCTATGATGCTGAGTCGTGGCTAGGTCGAAGGCAAAAAGTCGTTTTTTTTAGGATAGACACGAGCTGTGGCGCAGGAATAGTGGGTCACGACGCTAAAGGCTTTGTCTGCCTAGAAAATTTATATGGGTCGCGGCGCTGAAAAGGTTGGGCCACAACGCGCACTGCCCGCAGTGTTTGAAATGTTGGGCTGCGGCCCGCATTGATTTTGAATAAAAAAAATAGGTTTTCAACCTAATTTCGAGAGGAGTGGAGGAGGTAGAGAAGATGGGGGATGAAAATAAGAAGTGGAGAATATCTCGGAGAGCATTTCAATTCCTTCTAAAGAGTTTTTATTTTCTATTTCCTTTCATTCTTATGTTTAGCTTAAGTGCTTTTGATGTTTTTATAATGATTATGAACTAATTTCATTATTAGGGTTTCTAATTGACTCTCTTGAAACTCTATTATGATTTAATGCATTTGTCTATTTCTTCTTCATCTAAAATTTACTCAATTTGTGTTTATTGTGTATGTGAATGATTGCGCACCTTTTGCATACGATTTATGAATTTGAATCAAAATCTGAAAAAGTGAGATTTGAATATGCTAAAATTGAGTAGACGTAGATTTCAATTTAGAATGAGAGTATCAAATTGGTCTATGTGATTTAGGGTTGTACTTATTGCTTCCTATTGTTTGAATTGACCATAGAAATATAGGGAATTCAAATTAGGCCAAGTTTTCTATTTCTTAATCTGAATAGTTAATACTTTTCTATGCCTATCCTTTTAATGAGAAGAATTTTAGGGGTAATTGCATTAAAGAATAATAGAGTGGATAGTAGAGAAGATTAGAATTCCTAATTTTTCTCGTTCGTGAATTTCATTCTTGTGTTCTTGTTAATTTATTTGTGTACTTTACATTTATTTACACTTTCTTGATTTTAAATTTTACAAAGCCAATTTTCGTTAGCCAGATAGAAATTAAGAATTAATTAATTGGTAATTGATAAAGCAATCTTCATGGGACGATACTTGGTCTTACCAAGATTTATTACAAATTGCGACTGTGTGAACTTGCATAGCATTAATTTTCGCAACAATAATTCGTTCAACACTTAGCCAAAGATAATGAAACTTGGAGCAAAGGTGTATGTTGGACATGTGAGAACAACCATTAGATACATGGTACATGTACGAGCATGGGATGTACAAACATATGGAGGACAAAGGCGTGTCCCTGATATTCGTATCACACATGTAGTCGTGGTACAATTAGTACAAAGAGCGGAGGCACTACTTGCACACTTTTGACTAGATACCAGGGTCGACACCGCAGCCTCTTGCACTACTACGTCTTGTGCCACTACCCTAACAATGTACCTATGTAAAATCTTGTCCCCTGGGACCACAATGTATCAGGAACCATTAGAGCTCCACTATAAATAGATCTTCACCCCTCTAGCAAATAAGTTGGAAAATTCATTGTGTACTATGGATATTGAGTAATATACGAGCATCTCTTCTCCATTGTTGTTGAAATATTTTCTTCTTCAATTTTTCTCTAAGTTACTTCTAAGTTCATCATTTTCTTAGATATATCTTTCAGTTTTACGACCTTATATCGTTGACAAGTTCTCACCATCAACAGTTTGGCGCCGTTTGTGGGAAGGACAAGTATCTAGTCGTTGTTCTTCCATCAATTCCGATAAGAATAAATACCAAGGCGTTGAAGATGCCTACAGGAATCACATGACGTTGAGATCCACCTGGACAGAGACCAACTAAGGCATCCAAGAGAAACCCTCCACCACCTGAGAATGGAAGTGCCCCGAAAGAACATCCAGTTCGTGAAGAGGAAATGGTGGCATCATCCCCAGCTGTCCAACCTAACGAAGACCCTCCAGAACCTTCAGTCGCCCCATGGGTGGCTCAAGTATGCACCCTCCTCCTTGACCATCAACTGCTCTACACTCCAGTCACCGGAATCCAGGTGCCTCTACGCACTGGCCCATAAAGTTTCCTCGGGTACACTCCGTGAACTCCAGCTCCATAACTCGCTTTTACAAGGATGAGATCCAAGAATTGCGAAAAAAGAATCAAAGGTTAGAGACCACGTTTGAGAACATGCAAGAGGTGTTGAACAACCTACTACAAGGGAAGTCAAGCATGCCCCTTCCCAAATATACGGAGGAAAAGCATGGGAGAGGAGAAACCACCATCCTCGTGGACGACGAAAAAACACAGCTTGCCACTAAACATAATCCCTGGACAAAGCACCACAAAAGCCTTAGGCCAGCGAAGTACACCCAAGAGAAAAGGTGGAGGAACGATGCTTGTCATATAAATGAAGTCGAGGTCACCTCTAAGGAGACACCCCCTGACCTAAGAGAAAAACTAAATAAAAGGTTAGGTGTAAGGACAACAAATCATGACCTAAGAGAAAAACTCAATAAAAGGTTAGGTGTAAGGACAATACCCCCTGTGGCCTTTCCAGAGGACAAGGGGAAAGGGAAGGCCAACCCTTCATATTTGAAGGAATCCTTGAATAGAAGGAGGCAAGAGCTAGACACTGAGATGATGAGTCTTCGAAGAAAAATAGTTTTCTTACCTGTGTACAACAGTTTTCTTACCTGTGTCCCGAGCTTCTTGAGCACCAAAATCCCGAGCACAGTCTTCTAACCCAAGCCTCGCCGAGAACCTAGTCACAACACATACATAGCACTCTCATTACTAACCAATTCATAATCATCTCTCGGAACCAATCTTGTGCTCTCAGGACCTCCCGTTTGCCCACCCTGAGCCCCCTGAGACAAAACCCTAAAAACACAATTTCCCCTTCCCATATATTGGCCTAGCGCCGCGGCACAACCCTATAGGGGCCGCACCGCCTAGAGTGGTGCCCTCCTCCTGATTCAACCTAGCGCTGCGGCACGGAAGAACAGGGTCACGACGCTCATACACGAACCCAGAAAACTGGGTTTTTCCTAACATTTTTCCCGAGCCAAAACTCTTCCAAATCAATACCCAAGTACACCCAAGTCCCCAATTCGACCTAGAACTTCATATAAACAATATAACAACTTATGAGCACCAGAAACACACCCAAACACTCCTCCAAACTCATAATTCCCAAAGTGGTGTAACTTTACAAAACTTAAACCACAAACCAGAAAATAACTTCAGAGATGCAAGAACCCTTACCTCAAGTCCACTTCCAAGCTCAAATCCACTAATCCTAAGCTAAACCTAGCCAAACTTCAACCCAAGAATCCACCAAGCAAAAACACATATCAGCTCCCAACCTTAACATTTCCCAGTAGAATTCAATCAAGAAACTGAATTAGAACTTACCTTTGAACCTATGTCAATCTCCCAATTCCTAGCCATGAATCCCTTGAATTCTGGCCTAAAATCCTTCAAAATCAGTCACTTTAGAGAGGGAGAGGGAAAGCATCAAGTGGGAGAGAGAGAGAGGGAGAGAGAGAGAAAATTTGTTCCCTTTTTCCTTCTTCTGTTTTGGTTAAGTGTTTCTAGAGTCCCAGCTCCCAAGTTGAGCATATCCATTTTCCCAAAATGACTCAATTACCCCTTAAGTTAACCTAAGTCCTCATATATCTCCAAGGGCGATTTAGTCTTTTAACACATCTCGCTTAGTCCTCGAGTATACCTAAAAATCCCTGTTTGATCCCGACACATCTAAACTATTACTGAATTACTAACCGCTACTCAATAATTCTCGAACACATTATAATATTCCCAAAATACCCCTAAGCTCCTACCAAGCCGGGTATTTGACCCCGTTGTGACTTTCTAGCTAAACAGCTCTCTAGGACCGTCTCAGATCGTGCACCATAATTATATCACTACTCACACGTGGTATCAATCACAATACACATAAATATAACATTTATGCCCTCAACATGCTAAAATTACAAATATGCCCCTAATAACCAAATGGGGCCCACATGCATATTTAATTCACCTAAACATGCATTTCTAATCACATATTCATCAAATTCACATATTAATATAATATATCAATTATTTCCCTCCAGGCACGCTAACCAAGGCCCTAAGCCTTATTAACAAATTTGGGACGCTATAACTATCCCCTCCTTACAGAAATTTCATCCTCAAAATTACCTGAACAACTCGGGATACCTCTCCCGCGTATCTGATTCAAGTTCCCACATCGCCTTCTCCACCTTGCTGTTCCTCCACAGCACTTTCACCAAGGCGATGGTCTTGCTCTGCAAGACTTTGTTCTTCCAATCGAGAATCTGAACCGACTTCTCCTCATATGAAAAATCCTGATCTAGCTCCAAGTTCTCATAACTCAACATGTGTGTGGAATCTGATACATACTTCAAGAGCATGGACACGTGAAACACATCATGAACCCCCGATAGAGTTGGAGGCATTGCTAATCTGTAAGCTACCTCTCCAACCCGTTCCAGAATCTCGAAGGTACTGACAAATTTAGGGCTCAGCCTACCCCGAACACCAAACCGTTTCACTCTCCTCAAAGGTGAAACCCTAAGGAACACATGGTCACCGACCTAAAATTCTACGTTCCTACATTTCAGGTCCGAATAACTCTTCTGGCGACTCTGGGAGGCGAGCATTCGAGCTCTAATCTTTTCCATTTACTCATTAGTCCTCTGGACCATCTTTGGACCTAAGTACCTTCTCTCACCTGTCTCATCCCAATAAATAGGTGATCTACACTTCCTCCTATATAGCATCTCGTACGGAGCCACTCCGATGGTCGCTTGATAACTGTTGTTGTACGAAAACTCAATCAAACGGAGATACTGGCTCCAAAGATCCCCCAAAATCTAGCACACAGGCTCGTAGCATGTCCTCCAGTATCTGAATCATCCTCTCAGACTATCCATCTGTCTGAGGATGATAAGCGGTACTAAACTGCAACTGCGTGCCCATAGCCTTCTGCAGACTCTTCCAAAACCTGGAGGTGAAGGTGGGGTCCCTGTCGGATACTATTGACCTCGGAGCCCCATGAAGTCGATAAATTTCCTTCACATATAACTCGGCATACTGCTCCATAGTATAATTCGTCCTAATAGGTAAAAAGTGGGCGAACTTAGTATACCTATCCACAATCACCCACACCGAGTCATGGTGCCCCACGGTCTTCGGCAAACCAACCACGAAGTCCATGGTGATATCTTCCCAGTTCCACTCTGGAATTCCTAGAGGCTGCAATAACCCTGCTGGCCTCTGATGTTCAGCCTTGACCTGCTGACAAGTTAAGCACTTGGCCACATAATCCACCACGTTCGTCTTCATGCCCGATCACCAATACAAAGCTCTCAAGTCTTGGTACATCTTCGTCGTACCTAGATGTAAAGAATAGGGAGTGGTATGCAATTCATCCAAGATCTCTCACCGGATATCAGCATCCATCGGAACACAGATCTGACCCTTGTACTTCAGTAACCCCTTCTCTGAGATAGAAAAGTCTTTAGCCGCTCCGACCAACTAGGAATCCCTCCCCTGCACCTCCTTGATCCTCTCAAGGAGTGTAGACTGAAGAGTGATGTTGGCTAACCGACCAACCACCAACTCTATACCCGCTCTAGTCATTTCCATAGCTAATTTATCAAATATCTGTCTCGAACTGAAAAACTGTCGTGGGCCCTTCCGACTCAGTGCATCAACCACTACATTAGCCTTCCCAGGATGGTATAGGATATCACAATCATAATCCTTTACCAACTCCAGCCACCGTCTCTGGCGCATATTTAGACGGTATATATCTCGCACTTCTTACCATACAGATAATGTCTCCAAACCTTAAGTGCAAATACCACCGCTGCAAATTCCAGATAATGCGTGGGATATCTCTACTCATATTCATTTAACTGTCTCTATGCATAGGCTATCACCTTTCCAGCTTACATCACCACACACCCTAAACCCTGTCTGGAAGTGTCACAATAAGCCATGAACTTCTCATTGTCTGTCGGCAGACTCAACACTGGCACGGTGATCAGTCTCCGCTTCAGTTCCTTGAAACTATTCTCACACCAGTTTGTCCAAACATACTTAGTCTTCTTCCTCATCAGTTCCGTCAATGGTGTAGCTATCCTGGAGAACCTCTCAACAAACCGCCGATAATACCCTGCCAACCCCAGGAAACTCCTGACTTCAGGAACGTTGCTCAGTCTAGGCCAATCTCTCACTACCTTAATCTTACTTGGATCAACCAGAATCCCCTCCTTACTAACGATTTGGCCCAGAAATGTGACTTACAGTAGCCAAAACTCACACTTGTTGAACTTAGCATATAACTTATGCTTCCTCAACCGCTGCTATACCAAACATAGATGCTGCCCATGCTCTGTCTCTGACTGAGAGTACACCAGAATGTCGTCGATAAACACAATCACAAACTTGTCCAGATAGTCCTTGAAAACCCTATTCATCATGTCCATAAAAGTTGTTGGGGCATTGGTTAATCCAAAGGACAAAACTAGGAATTCATAGTGTCCATACCTTGTGCGAAAAACGGTCTTTGGTATGTCCTCTTCTTTGATCCTTAAATTATGGTAACCTGACCGGAGATCAATCTTAGGAAAAACTGTCTGTCCCTGTAGCTAGTCAAATAAATCATCGATTCTAGGTAGTGGGTATTTATTCTTAATGGTTAACTTGTTCAGCTCCCTGTAGTCAATACACATCCTTAGAGATCCATCCTTCTTCTTGATAAACAACACTAGAGCACCACATGGCGAGAAACTTGGTCTGATGAACCCCAAATCCAGCAACTCCTTCATCTCTGCCAGAGCCATCCTGTAAGGGGTCCTAGATATTGGCTCTGCCCCTAGCGCCAACTCTATAACAAACTCGATCTCCCGCTGCAGCGGCAACTCTGGCAGGTCTGCTGGAAATAAATCTGGAAATTCACATACCAATCTGGTTTCACCCGGTCCAACCGACACAACCCTAGAGGTATCCACAATGTTTGCTAGGAATCCTATGCATCCTTCCTGCATTAGGTCTCTAGCCTTCAGTGCTGAAATCATAGGTACTCGTGGTCCACCAACTATCCCCACAAATACAAAGGCCTCCCCTTCTGGTTCAAAAGTCACCATCCTGCGCTTGCAGTCAATCATTGCCCCATACTTCGATAACCAATCCATCCCTGGGATAATATCGAAGTCATCCATCTCTAGCTCAATCAGATCAACATACAACTCCCAACCATCTATCTCTACTGGCAATGCTCTAATCCATCTCTTAGAGACTACTTGTTCCCCAGTTGGAAACAAAGTCTGAAAACCCCTAGCACACAAAACACTAGGTCTACACAACTGATCTATCACTCTAGCACACACAAATTAATGAGTAGCTCTCGAATCAATCAATGCAGTATAAGAAGGACCAGCACTAGAAATTTGACATGTCACAACCGAAGGGCTAGCCTCCACCTTAGTCTGATTCAAGGTGAACACTCTGGCAGGAGCGAGACTGTCCCACTGCTTCGACTCCTCTTTCCTGGCTTATGGGTAGTCCTTCTTTAGATGAATGACACTCCCACAGATAAAGCTGGCCCTAATCCTGCACTCAACCTAATGTCGTCGTATACACCAAGAACACACTGTAAAACTCCAACAGTTGTCACCTTTGCCCTGACGGCCGCCAAAAGCACCCCGTTCCCTCCTATCCAAGCTAGGAGGAACAAAAGAATCTGGGGCCTTCCTCTTCTGCTCACTGGAGCCATTACCCCAACTGGATCCAATAAAAGGAGGCACCATCCTCCTAGCATCGCGCCTAATAGCGCTTTCTGTCCATATCTGATCCTCAACCCCCTCAGTTGTAAGGGCCTTGTCCACCACCTGGGCATAAGTAGTAGTCTTTGGATCCAAAGTAATCTTCACATCACAGGCAATCATAACATTCAACCCCCGTACAAATCTATCCCTTCTTGTCGCATCTGTCGGCACCAAATGTAGTGCAAACTTTGCCAATCGGTCAAATCTCAAAGCATACTCAGTAACTGTCAACCGGTTCTGAGTCAAGTTGATGAACTCGTTAACCTTCACAGCTCGGACTGCAACATTGTAATATTTCTCATTGAAGATGTTTCTGAATTCTTCCCAGGTCATAACTCCCACATTCCTCCTCTGAGTCACTACATCCCACCAGATGTGGGCATCTTCTCTGAACATGTAGCTGGCACAAGCTACCCTCTCATTCCCCACCACCCTCCTAAACTCCAGGATGGAGGAAATCATATTCATCCACTGCTCTGCCCGCAGTGGGTCTGGTCCACCCTCGAAGGTGGGAGGATGCTACTTCTTGAACCTCTCATACAAAGGTTCCTACCTATTCACCATAACAAGCTGAACCGACACTGACGCCACAGCCTGTTGAACTAACAACCCAGTCGCCTAAGGAGGGGCCTGCTGCCTCAGCTATCGAAGTTCTTCCTCTGTTTGATGCAGTCTCGCTTCCATTTCAGCAAACATCTGTTGCCAATTTTGTGGGACGGGTGGAGGGTCTTGACCCTGGTTTTCATCCTCGACCCTACTGCCACAGAGTCTTGATGATTGTGGAGGCATCTCAACAATATGCCACAATCAACGACGCCACTCATCAGGCATGATAACAACATCCAAAACCACCTCCCAATTCACATCAGCCAACCATAACAACAATCCACATAACATACAAATAGCATATAACACTCAACGAGCCACACCCTGGCATCATGCATATGTTAACTCATTCATCAAGCTCTATATAAGATAAGCAGGCAAATAGAGCATTTAAGCACATAATCAAGCATATAACTCATTCATTACCAACCAACCTTGAGTCGAGCTTGTCATTGATAGCGAGCATACATGTTCGGTCAATCTCCAGGAACCATAAACCTTGGCTCACTCTGATAGCAAGTTGTAACGCCCTACTTCCTTAGAGCCATTACTAAGTGAGTTTAAAACGTGCAATTGACCCTCTAATTGAGGTTTTAGGTTAAAAGTGTGGCTAAACCGTAATAAAAGTTATACAATTTGAAAATATAATCATCCATTGAAAATTATAAAGCGATATACATTCGGGATCCCAAAATATTGTTTAGAAATATTTACAACTCCAAAATATGATTAAAGTCGACTAAACGACAACATTAAGTTTAATACAAACATCACCAAAAAAATACCCCTGGCCCTGGCAGCCAGGCTGGCCAAACATGTACGTGTCGCTTCACGCTCTCTGTACTCATGGTTGGTCGACTTTCCCCTTGCCCTTACCTGCACCATAGAGCACCTGTGAGCCGAAGCCCAACAAAAAATCTCCACACATGAAAATAACATATGCATAACCATCAATTAACACATAACAAAACTGCCAACAGGCTAAACACATAACGGCCATGCCGTCCCAGGCGCTTTACTAGGCCCTGGGTTCGCGGTCTACACCATGAGGATATCCCAGGTATCCTATAGGGGTCTCACCCTGGCAACTCGCACTCTGCGTGCTTAAGGCTACTTCCGTCCCCTTGCCGTACTCAGCCTTCGCTGTTCTCGGCCTTCACCGTTCCCGACACTTGCCGTTCATTCACATATATGCACACATAGAATAATTAAACAAATAATTAAAGACGTATAAACATAATCATATAGGGTCATGCCTTGCAACACAAACTATAGGGCTCGCCCTGCTCTACGGGTACAACAGTTTTCTTACCTGCGTCCTGAGCTTTCCAAGCACAGTCCCCTAGTATGAACCTCGCTGAAAACCTAGTCACAATGCATCAACAACATCCATCCATCAAGTTCTAATCCATTAAATTACTTTGGGCTACAACTCTAGCTTTTGGACCCTTGGATTCTATCAATTCAAGTGAAAAAATCCATCTTGAGCCTTAACTATTGGGTTCCCAAGCCAAAAACCTACAAAACAACCAACATTTTGAAGTAAGGTTGCGGCTCAACCCCTAAGGGGTCGTGGCATGCCTCAAAACAAAGGCAAAATGCCTCCTTGGAAGGAGACACTGGTCGCAGCATGCTTAGCCCAGTGTTGCAGCGCGCCTCAAAAATAGAGGCCTCCCCAGGCCTCACGCACACACGGGCCACGGCTCGACCTGCAAACCCAGAAAAACTAGCTATTCTCTCAAGTTTTTCCCCAAGCTTAATCCCATTTCTCACATCCCAAACTACAGCCAACCCCAGAATTAAGTCTCGAATTCATATCCATATGGCCTAAACATCCCAACAAGCTCATAAACTAATTCTTATACCCACAAACATTCAAAACCAATCTTGGAAACCAATCAATGCATGCCTAAATTCTAGCAATCAAAACCAGCAAAATTACAGTTGATCAACAGGTTTAAAAGCTTACCTTGAACCTGAATAAGTCTCTAATTTAATCCCCTAAGTTCCATGCTTCCAGCCCCCAAAGTTCCAGCTTTTAATTCCTCCCTTGATCCCAAAGAAGATCATCTTTCTTCTCCTTCCTTTCCTAGCTTCTGGTTTTCTCTAGACTTCCAATAGAAATAAGATATATGCCTAAGTGAAGAAAACGTGAATGACTTCTCTTCAACCAAGTCTATCCATCCTTAAAGCCATATTACCCTTCTGCCCCTTAAACCTATCCTTAACCCTTAAGTAACCCCAAGGGAAATTTAGTCATTTACCAAATCCCGTTAAATCCCCGAGTGTTCCTATAAATCTCTGTTTAATCCCAACATATCCCAATCATTACTAAATTACTACCCGCTACTCAATAATTCCTGAACACATTACAATATACACAAAATACCCCTAAACTTGTCCCAAGCCGGGTATTGGACCTCGTTGTGACTTTCTAATGAAACTGCTCCCTAGGACTGTCTCAGATCGTGCATCACAAATATATCACCACTCAAACATGGTGTCAATCACAATATTCTCAAATATTACATTTATGCCCTCAACGGCTAAAATTACAAACATTCCCCTAATAACCAAACGGGGCCCACATGCATATTTAATTCACCTAAACATGCATTTCTAATCACACACTCATTAAATTTACATATTAAGATAATAAATCACTTATTGCCCTCCAGGCACGCTAATCAAGGCCCTAAGCCTTATTAGCATATTTGGGACGCTACACTAACCACTGTTATGGTGAACATTGTTGTAGTAGATTACGCTTCGGCTTTCAATGCGATATTAGGGAGACCCTCCTTAAAAGAATTGAAATTAGTGACATCGATATATCACATGTCTGTTAAATTAAAAAAAAGTAGAACAAATGGAAGCAAGAGAGTGTTATAATATCTCTCTCCGCACATATGCCAAGCCACGAGAATCCATGTCGAGGGTGATACATGGAGGCGCAAACCCACATTCAAACTTTAGGGTGGATGACACTGTCGTACCCCGAGCATGGACTGCAGAACATCTCTATACCTTTCAAATCTAATGCAGGAATATCCATACCTTGTTTGTTTGCTTTATGTTAATTTCAATAGTTAAAAATCAAAGAGGTTTCCCAAATAACCTCATAGTAGATGCAATGTTTACATACGTGCATTTGTAATCTGCTTGCTATCAATGAAGGTGTTTCCTTTCTCGCACTTTACATTCCTTCTATATGCATGCACTTATATAACAAATATGCACACATTGTCAAAATCTTTGTTGTGAGAGAAATGATCAAAGTGCTCAATGGAATGAATCCCACCAAGCAAATGGGGGGGCAAGATAGGAGGCAAATATATTACAAGTAAAAAATTCGTGTGAAGCATCTCTTGATTTCATGAGGGTTAGCTACCCTTATGGATATCAAGGGAGCCAAAAGGTTCTACAAGGATAACCTCGTGACAAAGGCTAGATACCTCCATGGCGTAAGGTCTCAATGAGGACATCCGCTGATATGCCTAGAGCATTTCTTGAATTCATAAGGATTAGCTACCCTTATGGATGCCAAGGGAGCCAAAAGGTTCCATACGGACAACATTGTGATAGGCTAATACCTCAACGAGGGGTAAGGCCTCAAGGAGGATGTCAACCAATAAGCCTAGAGCGGCCACCAAGCCGTCTAGCCAAAAATTGTCTGACAAGAGACCCTTGTGAAAATAAGTCAAAAGATTTCATGAGGACAAACTCCTGGTAAAGTCTAATACCTCCACGAGGGTTAAGGCCTCAAGGAGAGCATCCACCAATAATCCTAGATCAGCCACCAGGTCGTCTAGCCAAAAAGGGTCTAAAAAGAGACCCCTGTAAAAATAGTACTATGCATGATGATGAGAAGGATGCTTCTCACACAAAATAACAACCATGCGCAAAGAATATAAAAGGATGCCAAGAATCCAAAGGGTTTACATGTCTTTACAAGTATAGTCAAGGTGAACCAAAAGGTCTATCATCATCAATCCAAGGACGACATAAATAATTCACCAAAGAAGAGGGACTTATCTCAAAGCCCCTTAAGCATGATAACCAAAAGAGGATGACAAAGGATCAAAAGGCTAATGCATCCTCCCAGTTACTACAAAGATAAGCAAAGATCCCATTTATAAAATTTTCACACACAAAGGCGAACTTAAAAGTTCTGCAAACAAAGGTGAACTGAAAAAGACCTTAGAAGTAAAGAGTTCCACATATAAGCAAGGAATTAAAGAAGTTCCATGCAAAGGAAAGAACATAGAGAGTTACACAATATTAAAAACATTAAATTAATAATAAGCCTCGGAGAGGGGCCTATGGGTTTCCACCCCGACCTTTCCACTCAGCAATCTTCTTGATCGCATACTCTCTAAAGGGGGACATTTTGACATCAAGATTAGTCCTCCACACGACATGAAATGTGCGCTCAATTATGCCATTCTTAACATTCACCAACTCAGCCTCAAGAGCGTTAATCTTCTCATTCAAGTTATGAATATTGGCTTCAAGCATGGTGTTTGATTGAGTGGTGGACGTCGCGTTGGCCAGTGCACCTTCCCTCTGGCAGACCGCCTCCGCAAGTTTGCCCTCCAAGTCATTGAACAGTGCTGTCAACTAATCTTTTTCTGCCTTGGCCAAAGAGAGGTCCATCATCACCCCCTCAGATGCACTATCCCTTTGGCAGACTTATAACTGTTGCGTGGATGAGGAGCTTGAGGTGACAAAATAGTGACCGAAGATGGAAGCCTAAGTAGAAACAAAGAAACGAAACAAAACATTAATAATCATACGAAATCAAAACTGAAAAACATACTTTAAATTGCACCTTTGCCACATTTCTCGCTAATCTGAATTAACAACTCATAAATTCTAAATTAACCCCAACATACCCAAATAATGACAAAATAAATTCCCATTCCCAATAAACCCCGGTAACATACTAAATTGCTGAAATACCCCTTGACTCACCCCGAACCGGGTGTTTAATACCATTGTGACTTTTCCCCTAACTTGCTCATAACGATCTGTTGTACCCTAATTTTAGCACAAGTTTACTTACTACTCAGGTACAGCTGGTAGGTAAGTACATGGAAAAATAACCAAGTAGAATATGTGGTTATTAACCATGTGAGCAACTCTCGACTCGAAGTGGTCAAATCTAGTATTAGGCATCCTGAACTTATTACGAGCTCGGAGTCAGATAGCTGTCAAGATTGAGCTCGTATGAGATATTCAGCTCGTGAGGACCTAGATATAATGCATACTAAAGGATCCCAAGAGACTCGGGGATTCTTTATAAATTCATTAATGATCAGGCTGCATCGTATTTATGTCATTTATTACCCGAGATAGCAGGAACGTGTTTATTATGTTATCTAATCATATCCCAATGTAAATGAGAATAATCTATATTAATTATATACCATATGTTTAATTACGCGGTGTTTTTACACGGTGACCCAATCTTTTCCATGGAATTCCCCTATAAATACTGGGAATATGTGACAGGAAAGGGGACCATTATTCTGTACTACCAAAACTCTGCCAAAATAGAGAGAGCAACAGTAATAATATTGACTCGTGTACTAGATGGATTTTAGCCACTAAACCACGTAAAAGTTTGATGTTTTTGGGTGAGTTCTTGTTATTTCATTATGGTTTACTATTAAGCACTAATTTACCCATTTTATTTTTTAATTTCTCGTTGGCAAAAAAATGCATCAACAGTTTGGTGCTTTCATTGAGAGTAAATTAGTGCCGCAGTAGACCCAATCCATTTTCTTCATGGTGGTCACTCGTTGAAGGCACAATAATAAGACAGAACAGCCCAGTGGGCAGGAGGCCCATCATACTGGTGGTCACGATGAAAGGGGACCGAATGTTGAACAATGTCCGGGAAAACAACCGGGAGATTAGGGCGATACCGGAAGTTCAGCGTCGTTACTGCCAAATCCTAATCCAAGCTATCGGAATGCCATCGAAATGGAAAACATGCAGTCAGGGAGCCATCTCACTAGGGCAAACAAGCAGATTGAGGAGGCTTTGGCTCGGTTACCCCCTCTTGCAACCAACACTAATGTCAAAAAAAGGCGAAGTAGGTCTCATAAGTCCCACCGAAATAACCGATCCAAACCAAATCGATCTGTCAGGACCGCCACTCCATATTTTTTGCCTTTGGGGCGAGATCACCAGAATGCTCGGCCCAGTGACCATCACAGGGGTTGTCAACATGTCAGTTGGTCAGTCAGGACTTCAACCCCAAGTTCAGTTCCTTCTTCACAGGCCCCCAGGAATGTCCATGACAATCCACGAGGAGGGCTGGGATAGGCTTACGGAGGCATAATGCTCCAATAAATCCTTCCGTACCACGATCGGATCACCAGGCACAGAGATCTAGGGACGTTGGAATAGAACAGAGACGGGCTAATCTAGTTTGTCCTAATGGAACAAGGATAGCCTCACAAATAAGGCATCCCCCGTCACCTGTAAGACATCTGACACCTCCTCGTCATCAATGAGATATTCTAGCTTATGGGGACAGCAGGAGAAATCCTCCCCATCCGCGAATACTTCCGCTCCACGAACATGTGTTGAGAATCCAGGCCCTCGATCTCAACCGTGAGCTGTAAGCTTCGCAAACAGAAGTTACTGGACCGAAAGTCATCATAGCGGTAAGGCCGAGAACAACCTAAGAAATCATTTCAGTTCAGTGCAAAGCCCTCGGTATGACCCGCAACCTGACTTGCACGATCATCTAAACTCCCAGAGAAGGTATCCAGCTCGAGATAAAGTTGTTAGCTATACTCAACATGAAGGAGGTCCATCCATAGTACGCGACAACAAGAATGCCCCACTGAACCAAGCTCGAGCTTGGAGGGACAATAACTCGTCAAACGAGTACGATAGGATGGGTGCTGTTGAACAGCCCCCAGTTAACCTAGGGTAAGGGACCAAACCCTCGAGAGACTAGCTCTAATGGAAGAGCAAATGAAAAGACTTTTTTCTGGAAAAGGAAAGAATGATTGCAACTCAGATGAGGAGCTTGAGCCTTTTGCTCCAAACATTGCGACGACAACATATCCCGTAGGTTTTAGGATGCCACACATGTCAAAGTTGGATGGAGACAGAGATCCATCCGATCACCTAAGAATGTTTAACACCATGATGATGGCCCATAATGTCGAGCTCGATCTAAGGTGTGTCTTGCTCCCTAAAACTTTGGTCGAGCCTGCTAGGCAATGGTTTAAACAATACAAGAGGCATTCCATAAGTCCGTGGAAGAAATTTTCTTTCGATTTCAAAAAATTATTTTCAGCCTCCTAAGCAGCTCGAGTTTAGGCTGATTCATTGGCCAATGTAAAGCAACATCCTGGGGAAACGTTGAAGGCCTATCTGAGCAGATTTTCCAATGTTGATGCATGAGCTAGGGATGCTGATGACAGTTCCAAGCTCATGGCAATGAGGATGGGAATCCCTGTCGGGGACAACTTATGGCAGGAACTCCAAAGAAAAGGAGTTAAGAGCATAGACGAATTCTTGGCCCGAGCTCAAGAGTGGATAAACCTAGAGGAGGCACGATCTTCTGTCACAAGAACCTGCCGGACCCCTGTCCAACCCGTTGGAGCGGTAATGGATGTTGCAGCTATGGCTCAAACCGTTGCCCAAAATAACCAAGGGGGGAATAACAAAAGGAAGGGGAATGGTGAGGGCGACTAGAGGGGGATGAAGAAAAACAAGTCCAGGGAGAAATTCTAACCTGTCTACGCTACTTATACTGACCTAACAAACACCCGAGAGCACATTTTTCCGGAAAATTCTAATCGCCTTCCATGGAAGAAGCCAGAATCGTTGAGGAACCAGGGGCGAAGAGAGATTCCTCAAAATTCTGCCGATTCCATAACGACATCGGTCATAACACTAATGACTATCGGCAGCTGAAGGATGAGATCGAAACTCTCATCAGAGATGGATCGTTGACCCAATACGCCCAAAATTGGGTAGCCCTAATCAGCTGTTGGGCAGAACCCTTGATCAGTCCCTGAAACTCTGATAGGCCAAACTGGAGCTCAGGCAAATCAGGTCGAACCCCCTCCGATAGTAGGGGGAGATATAACCACTATTGCATGAGGACCACATTTGGCGGGCATGAGTAGCGGAGCCCAAAATAGGTACATTAACGAGCTGAAGGCTCATAACAGAGTGGAGTTCGTCCAGGAGCAAAGATTATTGAAACAACAGCGATTGGAAAAGCAACCAATTATTTTCATGGAAGAGGATGCTAGCCACGTCCAATTCCCACATAATGATCCACTGGTGGTAACCGTTCAGCTCGCCAACCAAAGGGTCTGAAGGACACTAGTGGATAACAGAAGCTCTTTGAATAAACTTTTAGGTCCACCCTCGAAAAAATGGGGTTATTCGTAACTGATTTGAAGGTGACCTCGATGACTCTGTACGAGTTTTTGGGAGAAGGGTCAGTGGCCATCGAGACAATTGGACTGGTGGTGACATTGGCAGAAGAATCATGAATTGTTTCCAAAGTAGTCGAGTTTGTGTTAATTGATTGTCCGACCACATACAATGTGATATTGGGCCAACCTGCACTGATGGCACTTGAAGCCATAACCTCTACTCGCCACCTGGCGATGAAATTCCCCTTAGCTACGGGGATATGCACAGTCAGAGGTGATCAGCTTGCTGCCAGGGAATGCTATAGCATTTCTATGAAGCGAAAATCACAACTCGGGCAACAAGCGATGATCATAAATGACGAAGGTGAGGAGTCCCAGGAAGTGGAAGTGGAAGTTACTCATGGGACGGAAGAACCTCAGCAGGAAAAGGATGGTGAGGACGCCCAACATGACGACATTGACATGCGGGTCGGCGAAGACAGATCAGAGCTCAAAGCCATAGAAGAGCTCGAGGAAGTAAACATCAATCCCAAGGAATCTTCAAGAGTCGTAAAGATTTGAAAGAATCTTGATGACAAAAGAAAGGCGAAGCTGGTCAATTTTTTACAGAAAAACATAGATGTCTTCGCTTGGTCGCATGAGGATATGGTGGGAATAAATTCGAATATAATAATGCACACTTTAAATTTGGACAAGACTGTCCCTACAAAATCCTAAAAACGGAGAATTTTGGAAACGGTCCGAGCTGAAGCCCTTGAGGAAGAGTAGCTCGGTCACTAAAATGCAGGTTTATCTAAGAGGAAAAATACCCAATCTGGGTCGCCAATCCCGTGGTAGTCCCAAAGCCGAACGGGAAGTGGAAAATCTGTATCGACTTCTCCAACCTAAACAAAGCTTGTCCCAAGGACTGTTTCCCACTGCCAAGGATTAACCAGTTGGCCGATGCCACAGTAGGTCACGAGCTCATGTCTTTCATGGACGTATACTCTGGATATAACCAGATCGCGATGAACCCTACAGACTAGGATCATACTAGTTTCATGACTGAGCATAACGTATATTGTTACAAAGTTATGCCATTCGGATTGAAGAATGTCAGGGCCACATACCAACGCTTGGTTAACAAAATGTTTGCTAACCAGATCAGGAGAAATATGGAGGTGTATGTCCATGACATGCTTGTCAAGTCAAAAACTGCCAATAACCATGTATCCAATCTGGAAGAATGTTTTGGAATATTAAGGAGATATGACATGAAGCTGAATCCCCAGAAATGCACTTTCAGGGTGGCATCTGAAAAGTTTCTAGGGTTCATAGTCAAGACGAGGGGAATATAGGCAAATCCTAAAAAAATCATATAATTGTTATAAATGCCTTCACCCAGGTCACGTAAAGAAGTTCAATGCGTAACTGGAAGGGTGGCGGCTCTGAATCACTTCATTTCAAAATCCACTAACAAGTGTTTGCCATTCTATAACTTGCTCAGAGGAAACAAGAAATTTGAGTGGACCGAGGAGTGAGAACAGGCATTCCAAGTCCTAAAAATGCATTTCGCCAAGCCCCTGGTATTATCTAAACCAATATCTAGAGAGTCTCTATTCCTTTATCTGGCCATGACAGAGAATGAAATCAGCGCCATGTTAGTTCGAGTAGAAGACCGTGCTCAGAAATCAGTGTATTATGTAAGCAAGAGGCTTATCGGAGCTAATTCATGATATCCACTGATAGAAAGCTGGCATTATGTCTAATATTGGCTTCTAGAAAGCTCCGACCAATCTTCTAGTCCCATTCTATCAACGTCTTAATCGGCCAATGTTTATGGAAGATTTTGCAAAAACTTGAAACACCGGGACGTCTTTTAAAATAGTCCATCGAACTTAGCCAGTTTGAGATATTAAACATGCCATGGACATTAATCAAGAGTCAGGACCTTGCTGATTTTATGGTTGAATGCATCAGTTTTCAGGACGAGCTCATGAGAGAGCCGATGCAGGAATTATGGAAATTGTTCGTTGATGGATAGTCAAACAAGAATGGATCAGAAGCGAGGATCATCTTAATATCGATAGAAGGGCATAGGTTTCATACAGCTCTGAGATTCAGATTTCAGGCATCCAATAATAAACAAAATATGAAGCCTTGTTGGCAGGGTTGAGGGTTACAAGAGAGCTGAAGGCGAAAGACATCCAGTGCTATAGTGATTCGCAGCACATGGTGAATCAGGTATTGGGAGAATACCAAGCTCGAGGCATCAAGATGGCGGCCTACCTAGCTAAGGTAAAGGGGGAACTTTTTGAATTTGAGTACAACTCTATTGAATAATACCATGCGAGCGGAAATCTAACGCTGACGCTTTGGCACGACTTGCTACCATGAAAGAGGCTGAAACATTAAATGTAGTGCCAATGCAGTTCTTGGAGAGCCCAAGTGTAACGGGAGAAGCAACAGAGGTCAAAATGGTTGATATAAAACCAACCTAGATGACTCCTATAATGGAGTATCTCAAAACTAGAAAGTTACCTGATGACAGAAAAGACGCGAGAAAAATACTTTATCAAGCTCTAAGGTATGTAATAGTCGATAGGACCTTATATCGGCATGGTCATTCGTTGCCTCTCCTACGATGTGTTCTGGTCGAGGAAGCCAAAACCATTTTGCAAGAAACACACAAAGGTTTTTGTGGAGATCATGCTGGAGGGAAAAACCTGGCGCTGAAGGTACTAAGACAAGGCTATTTTTGGCCCACTTTAATGAAAGATTCGATCTCGTATGTTCAGAAGTGTGACAAATGCCATCGTTTCACCATAGTTGCCCGAGATGCTCCGGTTGAGCTAACAATGATTTCCTCCCCATGGAGATTTGTAGCATGGGGAATTGATCTGATAGGTTCCCTACCTATGGGAAAAGGAGGAGTTCGATATGCGGTAGTGGCGATCGATTAGTTCACGAAATGGGTAGAAGCAGTACCTCTAGCAACCATCACTTCAAAGAGAGTCTTGAATTTTGTGGTGAAAGTGTCATCTGTCAATTTGGACTCCCTAAGAAGATCGTGCAGATAATGGGACATAGTTCGATAGTGACCGCTTCACAAAATTTTGTGAAAGATACAATGTAACAAAGAGTTTCTCATCGGTAGCACACCCACAAGCCAACGGGCAGGTCGAGGCTGTAAATAAGACCCTTAAGGCGAGCCTGAAGATGATGTTGGATGAAGCCAAAGGATTATGGCCCGAACTGCTCCCGCAAGTACATTGGGCCTATCAAACTTCTCACAGGACCTCCACGGGGCATACTCCTTTTTCCCTAACTTTCGGAAATGATGCCATGCTTCCAATTGAAGCCATGGTAACTACTCACAAGCAAAGAATGTTTGATCAAGAATAGAATAACTGGCTACTTAATGCATCTCTCGATCTAATAGAAGAAAAATGAGAGGAATCGCAGTTACAACTCGCCCATTATCAACAAAATATCACTCACTATTTCAATTCAAAAGTCAAGGGGTGTAGATTTGGATTAGGCGACCTGGTTCTCAGAAGGGTCTTTTTGGCAAACAAAGACCCCGAGGATGGTGTGTTGGGCCCGAACTGGGAGGTACCGTTCCAGATCGGAGAAGTCTTACGTGAGGGAACTTTTAAGCTAGCTCAACTGAATGAGGAAGTAGTCCCACGGACTTGGAATGCTCTTCACTTGAAAAAGTATTATCAATAGTACTACCATAAATGTTAGGCTTGTTTATAAAAGCCGCTTCAATTAAATAACAGATGGATTATTAAATAACCATTTCCTAGTTTTGTTATTACGAGGTTGTGTTCTTATAATTGTAAAAGCAACCAGGAAGTTTTATACTTCCCGGTTGCTTAGGGAGCACATAGCCGAGGACAGTGAGTTTTTTTTTTTTTTTTTAAATTTAGCTTACTTGGATAAGATTAAAAACTTAGAAACTGGGAAAAATTGATTATTCAACGACTTTTTAAAGCCCGAATTTTCAATTAACCTAGCACGAACTAAGTTTATGTAATCTAAAAATCTAGATATAACCAGGTCTGAAACATAGAAGCTGGAAAAAATTGATTATTGAAAGGCTATTTAAAGCTTGAGTTTTCAACTAACCTAGTGTGAACTAAGTTTAAATCATGAAAAACCCTGGATATAACCAGGTCCGGGGCCTGATTCTCAACAGGATTAAGCTTATCAAAAACCTTGGATATAACCAGGTCCATGGCCTAATACTTAATGATTATGATGCAAATAAGTGAGTAGAACCTTAGATACACCCAAGATTGATATAATCTATCTCAATCTAAAGATGATCCTGAAGATTTCGAATGTGCAAAAGTATAAGAATTCATAAACATGAGAATAATAAAGGAGAAAAATAGCTCACAAGTCAGATGTATATTCAAAAAAAGAAAATCCTCGAGCGAAGCTCGAAGGCAATTTTTTTTATCCCAAGGGATTGTTGGAAAATGATTACAAAAGAAGATCTTAAATAAGTTCATTGGACTCCGTCAGCTCGCCCCGCCGAAGTAACCTCCTCACCATCTCCCTCCACTGCTCCAGAAACCTCACTGGTTTCTGATGGTTCTTGCAAAAGTCGAGCCTTGAATTTAGCAAGATATGGATCCCACAGCTCAAGCTCCATGAAGGAGAAGTTCCCATCCTAGTTGAAAGCCCATCAATGGTAAAGCATCTCCTACAAGGTTTGCGATGACAATGTCGCTTCATCCTTGGCTTTAACTTCAACCTCGACTAGCTTCGCTTTGAGTTCACCATTTTTGGCCTGAAGCTGTTCAGCATGGCAGTTCGCCTCTATGGCCTGAGCCTAAGAAGCAGACAATGCGGTATTTACAGACTGCTCACCCTCTTGGGAAGAGATAAGAGCTACCTTAGCAGCATGCTCATTCTTTTGAGCAACTGTCAGGGCAGCTTTGGCGGCATGCTCACATTCCTAAGCAGCATTCAGGGTAACTTTGTCAGTGGCCAACTCCGCTTGGAGGTCTTCGTTTCTGGCCTTAGCATGAGCAATGCTTTGGTACTTGGCTAGGACGGACTATAGAATAACAAAACAAGTTAAAGAAAAAAAAAAGAGGAAGAACACATAGTAAACAAAATAGAATCAGAGGTGGGAGAAGGACTCATGGTGAGGTTCATCCCCATAGCATATTCAAGGACATCCATTGGGCTGCACTCCTCTATGGCCCTCAGATCCCTAGCACTAGCTTTATATGTGTGACCCACCATGTGACTCGTTGTCTCATACACTATACCCCGAAAGGCCTCGGGGATCTTATCCAGATCGTGTGGCTCAACTGGTATTCAGACGATGGGGGCCTCAGTTTGAATTACATGGGGAGTGGAGGCATATTTTGAGAAGGAGGAACTTGCCCAATGGTCACAGTTGTCACCAGAGCTAGCTCTCGAGCGGAGCTTGCATCTTTACCCTTAGAGGGGGATTTTGTAGTATCCCCCGTTTTAGGGGTGGACTTCTTTGTCACCCTGGGCCTCTTCACGACGGGACCCATTCCGAACCTTTCAGGCTGAAAGACATTGCTTAAGTCAGGAGCTCCTATCAATTCCATCTCTTCACCTGAAAAGAACAAATGGGAGTTAATTCACAGGAGTAATGTTTCAAAGGTATAAAAAATGGGGGGAATAAAGATCCTACCCTGTGGGCTAGGGGAGGAATCTATTATGACCAGCTCGGGTGTATGGATCGGGTTAGGCATGACCTCCAACTCTGGGATTAACGAAGGGGAGGGGGAGTCTAAGGATACAATCTCTGGATCCTAGGGGGTTTAGGTCCCTCCTTGAAGCTGGATTCATCTACATACTGCCTAAACCGAGGAGCAAATGCACCCTAGAGCAGAGAAGGCCAAGTCCTAAGGTTAGTTCCGTATTCTTCAAAGATAGAGGATCTAAAGTTTAGCGTGTTATCAACTACAACGATGCCTCTGAGATAGTTGTGGTTGTAGCGTACCACCAAGCGTTCCATGCATTGGAGGAGAGTTACATTTAGATCCGGATCGGTGGGATGGCGGCTAACGAGCTAGTTAGAATTAAAACGTATTAACCTAAGGCTAGCAGCATCCCGATCTAACTCTCTAAATAGGTATGGGTTACCTTGGCCGGAGGGACCGCCTGCTGCCCTTGACGCAGCTCGATCAGGACCGCGACACTGATCAGCTTCGGGAGCCTGTCTTTTTCGCACGAGAGGCACCTCGACCACTTTCTCGACAATGTCCTCAGTGGCTAGCAAGGCCTCTTGAGAAGAGGGAAGTTCGAGGATAACTTAGAGCGGAGCTCGAGTCCTTAGAGCTAGTGTTTGACCCTTGTTGATCAAGTTACATGCCAGCATCATGGCATCATTCATGACCTGGCGATAATCTTTTTCCCCAGGGGGAAGACTAGACAGAGTCTCATACTGACCCCAGGGGGAAGTTCGAGGATAATCTTTGACCCTTGCAAATATAGTTGTACGAGGAACAAACTCAGTCAAAACCCATTCGCATGCTGAGATTACAAAGATAGAGGACTTATGAGGACGGTTGAAGTACTGATATTCATAGTTCTTGAACCCATTCGACATAAAGAATAAATCTTTATATTCATTTGGATGGCTGGGGAGCTCGATGACGAAGGTGGAATTTGGAAACCGCGTAAGGTTGTAGAACCCATCACCTTGCCCTTTCTGGTCGGGGCTCACTTTGAGGCAAAAGAAATATAAAATATATGCTAGAGTTGGGACGTCCCACTCATGCCTTAGAAACATATATTCTAGCCCCGCTAAAAGTCTGTAGGAATTCGGGGGGAGCTGGAAGGGAGGCAACTTGACGTAGTTTACAAAATCTACGAAATAATGGTCTAAGGGACGAAAAGCACCAACCTTCAGGTGCTCATCACTCCAAGCCCCATAATCATCTTGAAAGGGGGCACAACTTTGCTCTCCTTCAAACGCCGGTTGTGCGAGGAGACCGCCAGCTCCTAGGTCGATGTTATGACTCAGCAAAATTTTGTTTACTCTCCCCTGAGTCGTAATCTTAGAGACTATATGTTCAGCCTCGAAGAAAGCGTTGGGATTGACGACGACCTCCCTCTCCACCACAGGACGAAAATGTGGGATAGGAGATTCAGAGGCAACATGATTTCCTTTGTTCTTGTGCTGGGTGGATGAGCTCACGGCGGTCTTCTTTGGAGGCGCCATAGTTTAAATCGCCTGAAGACAAAGCGGCCTGGTTAGTAGGCGACCTAAGATGATCTATAACTATGGTCGTGGAAATATGAAGGATGAAGAGAACTACTTTCAACATTTGAAAGTTTATATGAGCCAAAGTTGGTAGCCTCATTACGTGATACCATGTGATATCCTAGGCTACGCGGTTTGGTTTCTTAAAATCCCCAGATACTTCGGGATCCACGTGTGAGAAGTGTCAGACCCACTACTTTCCTTTGGAAAGTGGTTTAGTGCAAAACCTCCTAGGGAATCGTAACCCCTAAGCTACCTGGTATTAAACCTAAGAACCCTTCAGTTTCTATACCCCAAATAGGTATTCTTTAAACCGGTTTGTCATTAGGGCTACCCCAGATTAACCTAGAAATTTGCCCTGTTTTATGAATGTCTTATTTTAAAAATATGTTTGGGTTCGCTCATGGAGCCTAAACTGAAACCTATTTCGTATTAGCACTTAGAAATAGCCTAATGATACCAAACAATGAACATTGTTGAAAAAAAAATCTCATTCGATAATAAAGAATAAGAAAAAGAAAACTTTTCAAACCAAGGGATAAAACACTTATAGAAAATATGTTCGATTCGAAGAGGATGTATACACGGCCACGGGAAGCTCCTGGAAAGCTCCTCAAGGTCTGGGATACGATGAAAAGTTCTGGGAATTCTAGAGAAGAAGAAAGGAAACTTGAGAGTTTGAAAAGAGGGATTTCTCTGAATACTAAGTGGTGAGGTCTGAGGACTGATCACCCTATATATACATAAACTACGGAAATTAATCTGGGTCATCCAATTGGGTTAGCACGAGATCCAAGGGCCAAGATTAAATTGACGAGATGGCAGAAAAAAGTTGACAGGACAATTATTTCAATCCTCGAAACCTGAACAGACGCCAATCACAGGCGTCCACCTGTCCAATACATGAGTAGTAGGCATGCACGATTTTGTGTGACAGAAATCTAAAAGCCCCTACTGTGTATGTCAGAAAATGACGACATCAAACATGAGCAAGAGCTTGGGGGGTGAAATGTTGTACCCTAATTTTAGCACGAGTTCACTTACTCAACTAAGGTATAGCTGGTAGGTAAGTACATGGAAAAATAATCATGTAGAATATCTGGTTATTAACCATGTGAGCTGCTCGAGACTCGAAGTGGTCAAATCTAGTATTAGGTGTCTTGGACTTATTACGAGCTCGAAGTCAAATTGCTGTCAAGCTTGAGCTCGTATGAGATATTCAACTCATGAAGACCTAGATATAACACATACTAAAGGATCCCAAGAGACTAGGGATTCTTTATACGTTTATTAATGACTAGGCTGCATCGTATTTATGTCATTTATTACCCGAGATAGTAGGAGCGTGTTTATTATGTTATCTAATCATATCCCAATGTAAATGGGTATAATTTGTATTAATTATATACCATATGTCTAATTATGCGGTTTGTTTATACGGTGACCCAAACCTGTCCATAGAATTCCCCTATAAATACTAGGAATATTGGATAGGAAAGGGACCATTATTGTGTACTATTGAAACTCTCCCAAAATAAAGAGATAAATAGTAATAATATTGACTCGTGGACTAGGTGGATTTTAGCCACTGAACCACGTAAAAGTTTGGTGTTTTTGAGTGAGTTCTTGTTATTTCATTACGGTCTACTATTAAGCGCTAATCTACCCATTTTATTTCTTAATTTCTCATTGGCGAAAAACTGCGTCAACAGGATTGACTCAAGTCGAATAACTCAAATATATCCACATAATAATGTGGTTTCAATCACATACACATATAATTACAATTATACGCTCGACAGGTCAAAATTACAAAAACGCCATTTTTAATAAAAAACCACCCCACGTGCATATTTAACACACATAGGCATGCATAAATAGTGATATTATAATACAACTCATATATTTGACATAATCACACGAATATTCAATCAAATTCACATATAAATCCATTTATGTCGTCCCAACATGCTAATAAAGCCTTATTAGAAAATTTGGGACGTTACCACTATACCCTCCTAATGAAAATTTCATCCTCGAAATATACCTGAACAGCTCAGGATGCTGATCCCGCATATCTAACTCTAGTTACCATGTCGCTTCCTCGACCTTGTTGTTTCTACATAGAACTTTAACTAGGGGAATCGTCTTGCTCCTCAATACCTTGTCTTTTCTATTTAGGATCTGAATTGGTCGCTCCTCATAAGACAAGTCTGTCTGTATCTCTTGATCCTCATAATCTAGCACATGGATCGGGTCTGACAGATACTTCAGAATCATTGAGACGTGAAACACGTCATGGAATCCAGATAATGATAGGGGCAAAGCCAATCTATAGTCTACCTGCCCCATCCTTTCTATGATCTCAAACGATCCCACAAACCTAGGGCTCAGCTTGACCTTCCTTCCAAACAGTTTTACTCCCTACAGTGGTGAAACTCGAAGAAAAATGTGGTCCCCTACCTTAACCAACATGTTCCTACACTTAGAGTCAGTGTAGCATTTCTGTCAACTCTGTGAGGCGAGCATTTGAGCTCTGATCTTCTCAATCGCTTCACTAGTTCTCGTAACCATCTCAGGACCCAAGTACTTCCACTCTCCCATTTCATCCCAATGAATAGGTGACCTATACTTCCTGCCATACAAAATCTCATATGGAGCTACTCCAATCATTGATTGATAGTGGTTATTGTATGAAAATTCAACCATTGGAAGATACTTACTCCAGCACCCCTCGAAATCTAATACACATGCCCTAAGCATGTCCTCCAATATCTTTTAATTGTTATTGTATGAAGACTCAACAAATGGAAGATACTTGGAGTGTTTTATGAATTATATTATTATATAATTGAGTATGTATTATTACGTGTATTAAATGTGTTTAAAGACCCTCTTTGTTAAAAATGGACATTTTTGTAATTTTGACCCGTAGAGGGTGTATTTGTAATTATATGTGTATATGCATTGAGACCACATTATTAAGTGGATATATTGGAGACATTCGACAAGAGTCGATCCTTTCGAGCATGTTAGTTGAAAATTCACAACGGGGATCAATGCCCAGCTCGGGTTGAGCCAAGGGGTATTGTGGAAATTTTAAATACTACCGGTATTTCTAGTGGTGAAATAAATGGTAGAACTATTTGTGTTTGAGTGCTTAGTGTATTAATTAGGAAATTTGAGGTGTAGTTAGAGATTTAAGCCAAAAGACCACAATGGCCTTGGGTCTAAATTTGAGAATTTATTTGAGGTGAGGGCCAATTGGTCATTTGACAAATTTTTAGATAACCTTGACCAAGGCCTTTGGCTGCCATGTTTTGGACTCTTCATCTTCATCTAGTGCCTTCTTGTATACACTTAGGCTTTGAACTTGGAAGCTAAGATCAAGGGTTTGGATTTAGGATGCTTTGGGGGATTGGTAAGGCTTGTGACTTGGATTTGCAGCTGCTTAAGGTCTTCAACAAGCTTAGGGTTGAAATATCTTCTCTATTCTCAGTTTCGAAGAGAAGAGAAGTATGAAATATCTTCTCTATTCTCAGTTTCGACTATTGTTCTTGATAAAACTTTTGGGGAGTTTGGGTTTAAATAAAAAAATTGAGGTTGTTAGTGTAACGACCCAAATTCGCGATTAAGGCTTAAGGGCCTTGAGTAGTGTGCCTGGAGGGCATAATGGGATTTTGTGTGTGACTTTAATGAGTTTAATGCATGATTATGATTTAATGCACGTTATATGACTATTTGATTATTTGAGATGCATGACTATGTGAATTAGTATGCATGTAGACCTGATTATCTTAGAAAGAGCATAATTGTAATTTGTCCATTTTGGGCATGACTGTGTTGATATCTCTGATCTATGACTCGAGACGATCCTAGAATGAGCGGGTTAGCGGAAATGTCAAAGCGGGAATCTATACCCAGCTTGGGTTAAGCCTGGGGAGTTTAAATGAGAATTTGGGAAATATATTGAGGTTAATCTTGATGATGAGGAATGTATATTTGGTGATTGATCAGGTATTGGGTAGCGAGCGGGAATTATTAGGAACACTTGAGGAATTAGTGGGAATTTGGGTAATATGACTAAAATGTCCCTTTATGGGCAAAAAGGTTTAGAATTATTAAGGAGGGCATTTTGGTCTTTAGGCTTGTTAGAGATAAGTTAAAGGGGGGTTTATACTTAGTGGATTTTGTAGAAAAAAGAGTTAAGGCTGAAAAAAGAAAGAAAGAAGGAAGAAAAAGGAAAAGAGAGAAAAGTTGAAGGGTTTTGTCCCAAAAGAATCGGTTTGTGGCTCTCCCACCATTTCCCTTCATTTTTCTTGGAGTTAAGCTCAGTGGAGAGCTAGGGTAAGCTGAGCATCAAGGATCCTAAGCTAGACTTGAGGATTGGCAAGGGATTAGCAAGATCACATCAGAAATTTGAGGTAAGTTCTTGGAGATTTCAGTTTTAGGGCTTGACTGGTTTGAGCTGTGTATTTGAGCTAAATAGATGGGATTCTTGGAGAAATCAGGTCAAGGTTGTGAAGGAGCAAGCTAAGGAGGTCTAGGGTTCAACTCAAGGTCGAATTTCTATCCACGGTATGATTTCTAAGACCTTATCTTTGATGTTTGAATGAATTTCTGGTTTGAGGGTTCATTATGGTGGATCTTGAGTTTTGGGTTGCTTGAGCTTGGGGTATGAGTTCTTGGGATGCTTGGGATGAGTGTGAGGTGTTGATAAGTTTTTTTTTGGGCTTGGGAAAGATTTGGACAAGTTTGGGGTTGAAATGGTAGAAGGAAATCGCAGGGTGCGATTTTGGGCATTTCTGGTCTGCAACTAGCGCTACAGCACTAGTCAATGGGCACTGTAGCGCTAGCCCCTGTTTCTGGGGGGTGTGGTTCTGCTTGTAGCGCTACAGCGCCCTCTTTAGAGCGCTGTAGCGCTGCACTGTTCACAGAAGAGGATTTTTGGGTTTTTGTTGAGGGATTTTGACCTAGGGTTCAGGGCTCGATTCCACCACTTTGTTTTGGGGATCTAGGACTTCCCGGGGGCTCGGGATTGGTCCCGAGGCTAGGTTTAGGACTTGAGGTTTGGTGATTACTTTGACTTATGGTTTTTGCTTAGGTAAGCGCTAGGGCTCGAGTAGGATCGTGCTCAAGGAGTCAGGTGATCAAGGCTATCAAATTTAAAGGTAAGAAAACCGTAACACCCGAGATCAAGGGATGGGCCCACAGTGCTATTGCAGGGCATGGCCCTAGATTGTATTATGTGCAAATGTATAACCTTAAATGAATTATTATATGTTTGAATGATTATTTCGAGATGTACGATACGTGTGATTATAATGAAATGAACGGCTAAGGCCGAGAGCGGCAAAGGCCGGGTACGGCCTTGGGGCCGGAAGTAACACTCAACACATGGGGTGCTTATAGCCAGGGTGGGACCCAAGGGCTACATGAGTTATCCTTACGGTGAGGACCGAGACCCAGGCTTTGGTAAGGCCTCTGGGGCGGCATGGCCGTGCTTGTTTAGTCTGATGGTTTTCCTATTTATCAGTGGGTTATGTCAGCTATATTCTATGCATATGTTATGTACTATTTGGGTTTTCTTGCTGGGCTTCGGCTCACGGGTTCTCTGTGTGGCAGGTAAAAGCAAGGAGTCAGTCAACCGGCCATGAGTATGGAGAGCGTGGGGGCGGCGCGTACATGTTCAGCCTGCCCGACTGCTTTGGTTGGGGGCATTTTGTATATTGCTGTATTAACTTATTCTTTTGATAGTTAACCTGGTGTAAATCTATTTTTGAGTTGTAAATATTTTGTAAACCTTGTTTTTGGGATCCCAGATGTTTGATACTAAATGTTTTCAATGAAACTAAACATTTTCAAAGAGTACAGCCTTAAATTCTGGTTTAGTCACACTTTTGGTTTTAGATACCACGTAGAGTCAGTCAAAAGCACGATTTCTATTTTAAACTCACTAAGTAACGGCTCTAAGGTAGTAGGGCGTTACAGTTAGGTTGTTGGGATGGTTATGTAGGGTTTAGAAACATGGTTTTGTATTGGATTTAAGCTTGAATAAAAATATGATATTGAGGTTGATTTTTTAATTGGGGCAAAATTGGGTTTAGAACCCTAGCTTTTAAAATTGATGATCTTGACATATAATTTGTGTCGAGTTAGGTGTTTTGAGGTTATATATCAATTTTATAAGGTGTATTGAAGTCAAAATAGATGTTGATTCTATTAAAAATAAGTTTGAATCGGATTTGGTTTGAGTAGGGGAATTCGAAAAATCGCAGAAAAATGTAGGAATTGGTCTCTGACTTGCGTCGGTCGAATGACAATGTGAACTCATTCGACCCTCCCTGGGTTGGGTAGGGCTACCCAACTTGGCCAAATGGTCGACCGACTTGTGCCAGGTAGTTGACCGACCCTTGCTGACAGCTTAATTCAGGCTTGTTTCAGTGGTTTTTGATGCATAATCTTAGGGAATCATGACCTAAGGTTCCTAGGATATATTGGGGCATGTTTAGAGAGAATTTGGGGCCTAGGAAGGTCTATAGAAATATATGGTAGGTTGCGGTTTATTCATGAAGTAAACCTAAGATTTCTACGACACTCGAGGAAAGGACTGCACTTGAGGTCGTCTTGACTCTTGCTCAAGACCTGAGGTAAGAAAACTGGCTTATGCACATAAAGCAGGGCACGGGCCCCCATATTGAGATATAATGATTGTAGTTGTTTATTTGATTGTTGAATTAGGGTTGTGTACCCCATTCGTTATCTAAAATAATACATTGTTGCATTATATACATATGTTGTGATTGATCGACAATGAGTCGTGTTCGGCAAGAAATTTTGAATGTAGGTCGTGATGGCCCGAAGCCACTACAGGGGTGTTGTATATTGCATGGGCAAGAAGCTTGGCACCCAGTCTTGCGCCTTGCTCGGCATAGTTCTTGAAACTATTCATAGAGTAAAATGAACACGTTTATTGCTTGTTGGTTATTGTTATGTTTGAAATATATGTGTTTATGATTTATCGATCATGGAATTTTGTTGTACATGCATATTATGACTTTTGTTATGCCTTGTGGAGTTTTCTTGATGGGCCTTGACTCACGGGTACTCTATGGTGCAGATAAGGGCGAAGTGGCTGCTCCAACAATGAGTTGGAGGGCTTTCACTACACCAAATACCCCTTTCCATAACACATGAATATAATAGTATTGAAAAAGTATTATAATACATCAAATAATAAAATAACATGTGGGAAAAAAAATTGGCGGTACCAAAATTTTGGAGCCAAATTATCTTCTACTTTTTACTTTTTTATTTGCCTCTATTTTATTATTTCCAAAGTTCTAAACCCTGCTTGATTCTAAACCCAGCCGTGACACCTGTTCCCTCATCTACAAGCGGTGGCTAGCCCTAGAGCGCCTCAGCCGCACCACGCTCCGGGTCAGCGCTGCCGGCAGTCCTGACCTCTTCGTCATGCTCCTTGCCCGTCGATTCTTCAATGTTCGTAATGTTCACATTGATGAGCGCTTGAATAATACGCTCCCCGTTCAGCTCGTAAGATATTTTATTTACCCCATACTAATTGACCTTCAGTTTCTGCCCGATTCTTGATTGTGATTCACCCGTTTCTTCCTCGTATAATTTTTTTTTCTCTAATTCTGGGTCGTATGATTGGATTGAATTAGGGCGGATGTGGTACCAATCAGGCTAAGCTTGTTTTTGTTTATCGATATGACCCAGTTTATTGTTTATTATTTGATTATGGGGACAAGGAACAAGGCGCGAGAATAACAATAATGTGGTTTTGTCTCTTCAACTATATGCTACTGAGAAAAATGGGCCTGAAGATGTTGGATTTGAGTCATGTAGTTTATCTGATGCTGGGTTGATTGCCCTTGGCGAAGGCTTTCTGAAACTTGAGAAGCTGAGCTTAATCTGGTGCTCTAATGTCTCAAGTTCTGGCTTAATTGCACTCGCCAAGAAGTGCTCATTTTTAACAGCTTTAGATTTATAGGTGATTTTTTGGTCTACTATACTTGAAATTTGAAGTGTTTTATGTGGGTCTTATCTGTTTCTGTTAAAATAAATGAAAATATATTCATCGTTTACCTCATTTTTCCCAAGTTTTTGTGACATATCATTTTGGTATGGTTTTCTTTAAGGGTTGCTATGTTGGAGATCATGGTCTAGCTGCTGTTGGACAATCTTGTAAGCAGCTTGGGGATTTAAATTTGTGATTTTGTGAGGCCTTAACAGATGCGGGTTTAGTTGAATTAGCTCTTGGTTATGGGAATTCATTGAAAGCTCTTGGTATTGCTACTTGTGCTAAGATAACTGATGTCTCACTGGAAGCAGTGGGCATACATTGCAAGTCTCTTGAGACCCTTTCTTTAGATTCTAAGTTCATACTCGTTTTACTGTATTGTTTGCTCTTGGCATGGAGAAAGGCAGTCAGAATGTAAGGTTTTTATAATTACAACAATTCTAGATATTATAATTTGATCTTTTTCTCTTGTTTTGTGAATTTTTTCATTTAATTCATTATGATTATTTGAATGTTTTCTCTTGTTTCATTTATGCCAATGATGCTTTCCCCAACTCAAGGGGTTCCTTCACAAAATCCAGAGTGGAATGGGTATCAAGTACTTTCAGACTAAGAAACTTATCTGTTACTTTTTGAAGTACCGAGATTTAATTAACTTTTATTTCTTTGATGCTACTAGTGAGTATTTTAAGGATGAATTTAAAGCATGTACACTCTTATTTTATTTTTATCTCACTTTCTTTTTATTGAATTCTATTGCTTAATCTTCAGTCCTTTCTCATATACAAGTTCTCATTAATCTCTCAGTACTTCATTTTTATTAATTTTTTAAACTTATATTTGTCACCCCCTTTTGATTGCTTCTACTAGCAACAACACATTTTGTTTCTTGCTTAGAGTCCTTAGCATCCTCTTTTTTGGTTTTAGTGTTTTTTTTTAAAGAAAATAAATATAAAAAACAAAACTTTATTAATGACCAAAATGGAACAAATTAAAAAAGAAAGGAGGATATGCTTTAGTTATATAGATATCTAATTTACTGTTAACAATAATAACAACAAATAATTCAATATTGAGATTCTTTACACTTAAAACAAATTATTATCTTTATTTGTATCATGGTTTGTCTTGTTTTAGTGTCTTTCGTCAAACTCAATTGACATATACATCAGCCGTTCAACTTAATTAAATTTTGGCATTTGGGTCTATGCTTTGGTTAATGCAAAGTAGTGAAATAAATTTATTCAGAAATATATTCAAGGACACCTTAGGATATATGATGAACAACCTGGTGACTGAAACTAATATGTATCAACACCATCCACCCCAGAAATTAATTGAAGAATATCCAGAACGACCTGGCCAACCCAAATATCCATTTCCTCTTTAATTCATTACTTCTGTTGTAAAAAGGTCTATTGTTGCTTACAAGTATAAGTGCTTAGATTGGTATTACTATATATTTAATATATTATTTTCTTTTTTAATTCATGCAGGTGTGTTGTTGTTATATGTCCAATAGTATAATAGTATTGGCTATCATTTGGGTCATGTTTTTTTTCTTCTGAGTTCAGGCATAGTTGCTCAAAGTTTGAAATCTTTAGGTTTTGCTTAGACTAACCACTATCATCAATAATTAGTTCTAGTAGAGAGTGTATTGATCAAAGAAAAGCATTAATCATAATATTGAAACATACATAACATATAAAAATATATTGGTCCACCGATCAAGAAAAAATGAAATGAGATTGATATGCTCTGTTATTTCTATGATTAACTATTCTGCTGTTGAGCCTCTGTTCATATTGATAATGGGATTTTCAGTGCTTAATTTGGATGGGCTGCCTGGTCTTGCACCTTTTGAGGTATGTTTTTATAATATGCCCTATATTTTTTCTGCATATGAACTTTTCGGACTTTCACCTTTCAGCTTTAGAATTTTATTGATGCTTCATAGCTTTAACAAGTTTCCCCCAAAAAAAGAGAGGAAAAAGTGTAATCTTTTAGATGTTGTTTTAGACATAGTTCATACTTCACATAAGCTCATGTTTTGTTGTAGGGTTGTGTTGGACATAGTGTTCTTTTAGGCAATTCATTGAGTATTTTTTCTTTTTATTTATTTCTTTGTCATGTAATATTGAACTTCTCTGCAAATATGTACTGCAGAACTAATTTTTGTTCAATTCTTTGATTGTTGTTGTTTGTTGTTCTCTTAGACTTGTAAAATTGTAGTGACATGTAAACCTAAGAGGCATTATTGTCTTAAAACTTTTGATTGTTTGTCCTGTATATGAGATAAGAATTTTGTATCTAATTCGTTTTGCGTGTGAGTTGTACTGGCCAAATGTGAGATTTAAGTTTAGATCTGGAAGGAGTTTTACCATAATGAGTATAAATGACTTCGTGGAAAACTTAAAATTAGGATAAACTTTATGTTTGGTTCTTGTGGGCTTCTTACTTAGGAATAGTTCAAAAGTGTTCTTCTTCTTTGTATTTTTTTGATCTGAAAGCATGTTGTATAAACTTTATTGCATGCTCCTCTCTTGATGATGCCTTGTCTTCTGTTTTTATAAGTATTTTTTCTTTGTAACAAAAGCAGTCTTTGAGTTGTATCTTGAGTCACCACCATGTGCATCTTGTTACCTTGGGTTTTAAACTTTACAAGTGGGTTCCTTTGTGAAATGAAATGGGTGATGTTGTCATCATACTGTAGTAAATGATTTGATCTCTGTCATCTTGGTGTGATTAAATGAAGATCTTCAGTACTTCTCAAGTCTTACAACTGTGATTTAATGAGAAATTAATAATTTTATTAAATTAAATTCATTTAATATTTATGTTGGATTTTTGGTTTTCTTTTTAAAATTTACAAAAAAAACCATTGCATTTACTTGGTTCGATATTCAGTGTTGTTTTAGTTTGGTCATATAGTATCTAATTCTGGTAGAGGAACTTGAAAAATAGATAGTTTTTGTTGTGCCAAGTATATCAGGAAGAACACCACAAAACAAAAGCTTTAATCAAGATACAAATTTAAAGAATAAAAACATTGATCAAACAAATAACAGTAAAACAAAGAATAACAAAATAACAGGAAACAACACACCAGAATTTACATGGTTCGAACTAGAGCAAAATTGTTACTAGTCTACATCCAAGGGGCAGCCACTATTATTGATTATTTCTTATACTATTCTCTTTACAACCTTTACAACACTCTTGTCTCTGTTCCTCTAAAGATGTTACAATTTTAGAGAATAAAATTTGTTCTTTTTCACGACCAGTGAAAAAACTAAAGTAATAAAAACTTATATAGCAAAGTATTACAAGTAAAGAAATAGAACCAACAAACTTAACAGAAACAGTTAGAAGTTAGTTGCCTCGACCAAATAACAAATTTCCACCTTGGTTCAAAAACTAAACTTGAACTAGTGACTGCCCAAATAGCCCCGTAGGGCCTATCCATCTTGTAATTGAATGAGATCCAAGCAGTGATAAAACTTGCTGCCTGGAGGTACTTTAGTAATCATATCTGATGGATTATGTTCAGTAGGAATCTTCTTAACTTTCACCAATCCTTGAGCAATAACTTCTCTCACAAAATGTAGTTTGATATCTACATGTTTTGTTCTTTCATGGTACACTTAATTTTTAGACAAGTGTATATCACTTTGGTTAGCACAGTGAACAGTAATGACATCATTCTGTAGCTTCAGTTCCTTAGCAATACCTTCAAGCCACATAGCTTCTTTAACCGCCTCAGTGAGAGCAATGTATTCAACCACATAGATCTGTGCTTCATAACTGGAGAAAAAACATCATTGAAATCAATGCCTTCCCTTTGTGTGAACCCACGAGCAACAAGCCTAGCCTTGAATCTGCCTGTTTCAACTCCAGGAATTCCTTTTTTAATCTTGCAAATCCACTTACAGCTTACCAATCTAGAACCAGTAGGCCTTTTTACTAAACTCCATGTATTATTGTCATATAGAGATTTCATCTCCTCATCCATGGCTGTAAGCCAATTTTTTCTGTCCTTACAAGCAATATCAGCTTTAAAACTCTTAGGTTCATCATCAAGGACTTCACTTGCTGCCACTAAGGAGAAGGCCATTAAATCTGCATAACCAAATCTCTCAGGATCTTGTAGTGTTCACTATGTTTATTTAATTAATGAAGTGTTAGTGCTCTCTTCTTTGAGGCTTGGTTCATACCAAAAAAAAAAAATTCTGGTCTATAAAGTACAATTGAACATCAAATTTGAGGCTATTAGTACTTTTTGCTTTTATTTTGAAAACAGGGAAACGGAAAATAGTGTGGTCTATAATTAGTTTGAAGCTCTTGTAAAATTGTTATTTTGATTTATTAATATCTATTTTGAACTCATAAGGATGTCAAAGTATATGATGATATGATTGACTATATCAATAGTAGTTGCTGGTACAAAATAATGGTAAGCCTTTTATTTTGGTTGCTTTCTCAGGAGCATTCAATTAAGTATCAACGCAGAATTCTAACTATATTTAGCTAGTCTCTCACAAGCCTATTTGCACTTTTGATTTCTATAGACATGACTTTCCTTCTTTATTTCTTTTATTTGTAGCAAATCATATAGTTTAACTGTTATGTATGCTTTTCTAATTTTTTCCATTCATACTTCTCTTCTTAAGGTACCATTTTCTATCTTATAGTTATGTAAATTAGAACTAGAATTTTTCTATGCAAATAAAACCCGACAGCAGTGCTCCCTTTTGAGAAATTGCAATGGTGAATCTAAGCATAATAGTATTGAATCTCAATATAAATGTAATAAACTTTAATTGGACTAATATAAGATGAGTTTTTGTTTTAACTAAGAAGTTTCTGATTTTTATGCCATGCTTAGGAGGCTGGAAATTATGTAAAAGATGATGTATGGCCTGCCCTTAATATTGAGACAAGCAATGCTTCTAATCTCCATGGATATACTGTCAGGGCTTTATACAGGACATTCTAACATCATCTGAACAGGTGGGATTTTTATTTCCCTTGTGCACACTATAAATGATTAATGGAAAGATTGTAGTACTTTTATTACTACAAATTTTATCTATTAAGTGGTAGCTGCTAGATCTGTTATGGTTTTCTATGAATCTGTTAGTCTTACTCTAATTTTTAGCTCATTATAAGTGATGTATTCTCTTCTTCTATTTAACACTTCTATATATTTCAATAAATTTCAGTTCATATATATATATATAAGAACTTTTGGTCCTGATGCATGTGGTTAGCCTATTTTAAACAACTTTTGTTGTTGAACACCTGAAACTAAGATTTCTCGATGGTGATCATTTTCATTATTATGCAACCATTAGCCTCTTGTAGAAAGATTCATCTAATATATAGCTATTATAGTTGTAATGCATTTGGCATGACATTTCGCTAACATGGACATTGCCTTGAGATTTCTTGTTAGCCAAGGTTGCATCAGCCCACTCTGTGATCTCCTAAACTGTCCAGACGCAAGGATTGTAACTGTATGCCTTGAGGGTCTAGAGAACATTCTGAAGGTGGGTGAGGCAGAAAAAGAAATGGGACAAAATGGCAGAGTCAATATATATGGTCAGGCAATTGATGAATGTGAAGGATTGGATAAAATTGAGAATCTTCAGAACCACGACAACCATGAGATTTATGAGAAGGTTGTGAAGATCTTGGAGAGATATTGGGCAGAAGAAGAAGATGAGGAGCAAAACATCCAGGATAACGGGGATGGAACTCAACAAGGTTTTCCTTTTGGAGCAAACCAGCCTACCCTACCCCCTGGTGGCTTCAAATTTGGGTAAAAATAGTAAAGCTGCTCTCTACCCTGCTTTTGATCAGGATTTTTTTTTTAAAATATATATATATATTTATTGCTCTCTTTTCTGGGATGAATTACTCATTTGAATTTGTCATGTCATTGTCGGGGGCCAGATTTTTAGCATGGCACATAGGCTCGTCTATGGAATTTGTTATATTGAAGTCTTTAAACTTCAGTTTTGCAATCTTCTCTTGTAAGCTTCTCTTGTTTTCCTCACTTCCTTTTTATGTCTATTCTTGACTGTTTCTCTTAAACTTTTCATGAAACTTTAGGAAATGCAAGGTTAGTTTATTGAGTAAGTATAGTTTCTGAGCTTATTTTTATAAGCTTGTTTGTCTTCTAGAGCTAGATAGTAGTTTAGGAAATAGAGATTTTGAGTCATTATTATAGCACTTATAGTTCAGAAGAGAAATAGAGATTTTTCCAGAAAATTCTGATTCTCTTTTTTTACCATTTCCCTCATGCTCTCTGACTATGTTCATTCTTCTACTCATGATGTACTTTACTAAAAGTTATATATTATAAGATTTCAGGAGATTTTTTTACTCTCTTTTCATACCACATATTTGACTGCAATGTGTCTTTTGGACTAATAATAGATTTATGGTGCTATAAAATCTTGAGGTTCTTGCAGTATTATTTGAGGTCAAGGGGATGTAAATTTGGAAAAGCGTGTAAATATAACCACACTAGAGGAAAGACTTCTGCAACACCATTAGCACCAGTTCTAGAGTTTAACTTTGTTGGTCTTCCAATCTGAGCGGTATAACATCATTGTTCTGTCTATATTTTAACCTTTCAACATATAAAAGCAGCAATAGTTGCTTGTGGTCATCTTATGTGGTTTATATCGCAGGGTGAGAAAGAATGTCCATATTACATGCGATATTCAGAACATCTGCCATTTCTGTCAAGGTCTGCTGCTATTTTCCAGGTAAGTTATTATTGTACCAGAAATTCTACTCATTTCCATGCTTATTTAAAGGGTAGCGATGATACTAAGTTTTGAAGATTGGGAGTCTATTCAAAGATTTTAGTTTGCGTTTGACATTAGTTGCTTCTGCTTGCAAACTCTGGTTTTATTAATGTACTTTATCCTTTATATGACTTTAATCTATTACTTTTTTGCTTAAATGATTCTTTTTTTTTAAGAAAAAATTATTTGGTGGTTGCCTTTTGATGGATGCGAAAGTATGTGATAAGTTTGTCTAAAACAAGTAGGAGAACTATTAAGAAATAGCTTAAGAATCATGTTTCAGTGATGAAAATAGTAATCACCCTTTCCCTGGTCATATTTATTTTTATCATTTAAGTGACGTTTTTTTTCTTTTAGATATGTACTGGATACTTTTCTCCTAATGACTGTGGAACTGATTTATATTTCATGTGACACAGTGGGTTCTTCAATAGTACAATTTTTTAACAATATTTAAGAATTTTGTTCATGTTATCTTTATGGTGGATGGCTCTTGAGAGCTCTCCACCACATATATAATTATATTTCAAGCTTACACACACACACACATATATATATTTAAATATATACATATATTGATTGAAAATAGTTTATTAAAAAATAAGATACTGTTTTTTAATTGAATTTGGCAGAAATTTTTGCTTTCTTCTTCTTTTTTTTCTGAATGTTTGTTGGAGTTATCAATTTAAGTGTTGATTAGATGTGTATCTTTTTGTTTAACTTATCCTTTTTACATATTTACGACATTACCCATTTAGACAGCGGGGATTAATTTTGGGGGGTGAAAAATATGTTGTATGTGTCATGAGTTTCTGTAATTTCCATAGGCTCTCACAAATAGCATCTAATTTTCTGATTTGTAATGCACAGGAGTGTTTTGATCCTATTGTAGCAAGATCTGGTTGTGATTTGATTCCTGTTATTGTGTATGGGTAAGCAAAGTTAGCCTATTAGTTTGTGATTTATGTGATAATATATTGGCAAGCAAAGAATCTTAATTTATGATGTCTTTTGCTTTGGAAATTTGCAGAAGAAACATTTCTGGTCTAGAGTTTGGAGGAATGTACTGTGTAGTTTTAACTATGAGGTACTACGCCTTTTCTAATATTATATTGGGCAATATGTTATGTTAATGTTCTTTCTTTAATTGGTTATTGATACAAGTATAATACCTTTCTTCTACAAATGCATCCATCCACACAGGTCTATTTTTGTATCAGCTGGTCTTCTTAGGATATTTGGTCGTGAGGTAGCCGAGCTTCCCATAGTGGCAACAACTAGAGAACACCAAGGGAAAGTAGGAACAAATGAAACTTTTATTTTTTTTCTTCTTCTTAGTATTTTAGTTTTCTTTTCATTAATGTTAAGAAGCAGAAGAAGAATAACTACTAAGTTGGTATATTTTGGTTTGTTATAACAGGGCTATTTCCAAGTATTATTTTCATGTATAGAGAAGTTGTTGGTTTCCCTGAATGTGGAAAACTTTAAGAACATTTTGTTGTTGATGACAGTGTTGAATGTTTTAAACTAATTTGTGGATTGTTAATATAATATTGAATGTTTTTACTATTTGTTATTTGAAAATCAAGTTTATTTGATGATGCTAGTATATATTAGAAAGCAAATTTTAATTATATAAAAAAAATTAAAATATAATAGAAAAAATTAGTTTTATATAAATGAATATATAATGAGAATTTAAACTTATCTAAATATTAAAATAATACGAAAAATGTGTTATAATATCTATTACAATAACACTTTTTATAAGTAAAGAATTTTGTTATGCAAGCTTCATTATATAACACAAATAATGTGTTATACTAAAGTGTAGTATAACACAAAAAATGTGTTATACTAAAGAGTAGTATAACACAAAAAATGTGTTATACTAAAGTGTAGTATAACACAAATTTATAAGTATTGAAATGGGTTATATAATCGAATATAAATAATATAATTAAACACTTATCTATTTATTAAAATAACACAGAAAGTGTGTTATCGTTGACAGTATAATAACACATCTGTATAACAATGATAAAGTGTTATGTAAAGTACCCTGACCTACGATAACATAGTCGGTCTTAACACATCAAAAAGTGTTATCGTATGTTTTGATAACACATTTTCGGTGTTATTAAAAGCATTTTTTCTTGTAGTGTTTCGAGCGTCACATACATGTTTGGCTTGCTCGACTGCCACAATCGAGATTTATTGAGGAACTCAGTGCAAAATTCCAAATTTTATCGCTTAGGTCGAATGATTGTAAAATTGTAATTGTAATTATGTTTTTATAAACTCTTGGGATCCCATACAAACTCTTTTATATTCATAATAAAAAGTTAAACCTTTTTATCAAAAGTTTTATTACATGGACTTTCACCTTATTTAAATTACAGTTTTGAGTCTAAACAACTCGCTTAACGAGTTAAGCACAATTTTAAACACACACGATAACAACTCTAGAATTGTAGAGCGTTACGACATTGCACTAGGGATTCCTTTTCAGGAATAGTAGTTTCCTTGGTTTGTCATTTATCATTTAATGATAATGATGAAGGCGATGGAATTTTATCAACTATGAGTTCTCCAAAACTACATTGCTCTAAGGTTTTTATTTAGTCATATATTTTTGTTCAAGGAAGATCACATTTGTTAAAACATATCATTTTTGGTCCTTGGGACTGTAAAAGTAACCGCCTCTTGTTTCTGAAGCATAGCCCACAAAAATGTGCATTTCAGAGCTTGAATCAAGTTTCCTTGAGTTAGGTCTTACAACATGAGTTAGATAGCCCCAAATGCAGAAATGGTGCAAACTAGGTTTGTTACCATTCCATAGTTCTAGTGGCATTTTACTTGTGGTCTTAGATGGGACTACATTCAAAATGTAAGTCGTCATTTGAAGTGCATATCCCCAGATTGAGAAAGGAAGTGAAGAGTAGTTTAACATAGACTTGACCATGTCCAACAAGGTCATGTTTCTTCTTTCTGAAACACCATTTTGTTGTGGTGTTCCAGGTGTTGTGAGTTGGGATAGAATACCATGCCCCAGCTTGAAATCTTTGAATTCTAAATCAAAATATTCACCACATCAATCTAATTGAAGGCTTTTAAGTTGGCATATCGTTGGCACTTGTCGCACTTCTTGACGTAGTCCATCGTGTTACCAATCATTGAAGGCCAAACATATCCTTGTCTTAGAATTTTCTAGGCAAGGCTCTGTCCGCTAGTGTCGTCCCCGCAAATGCCCTCATGCAATTCTCGAAGGATAAGGTTGGTCTCTTGCTTGGACACACACTAGAAAAGGTGTAACAACCCAGTAAAAATGACCAACATAATTGAGGAAAACATAAACCATTTGCAGAAAACATCTTACTTTCGTTTAATTAAAATACCAAAAAATATGTATAAGATTATAAGCATGTGCATGCTTAAAATAAGATTACAGTATTTGAAACTTTAAAACAACCTAAACATAAATGACATAAAGTTTTTACACAACTTAAAACTTGACAAAAGCGTAGCGACTTCCACAGTTAGGCCACATGAACATTCCGTGTGACAGAATCCAGCGCTCATTGATCAGTCTTGAATTTTTTTCTTACCTACAACATGAAACATTTAGGTAAGTAAAATGCTTAGTAAGAACAACTTAAAATATATAGCATATAGAAGACAAACAAAGCCCTAACAGTGATCATGCATATATTACACCATAAATAGGGTTTCGAAAGACCGAACCCTAACAAACAATTCAAGAACATGTGAACATCATGGCAAACTTATGGTCATGCCCATTATTCATATTCCATAACTAAGTAAACTTGCATGCAGAAAATCCTAGAGAAAGAATATATATACATATGATCTTAACTCATAACCTACTTGTCATACTTAACATGCATATCATACATATCGTCTTATCATACTTAACTTACATATCATACATATCATTTTATCATACTTAACATGCATATCATACATATCATACTTAAGTCTTAAACTAAAAATAGTCATGTTAAGTACCCTGATAACGTTCTTAAGTACCCTTCTAGAACTAGTTTTTAACTGTGTACTTGAGTCTTAAACTAAAAATAGTCATGTTATGTTGTATCCAAACATTCATAAGTTGTCTTACCAGTTGTCCTTAGCAGATAAGTGGGATTCATGAGTCCAAAAATGAGTTTTCCGTGCAAATTACATTGTAATGGAATTCATACAATGACTCGGATTAATTATGGCGTTTGATTATTTAGGTTTATGTCTTTATATTGAGCAATTTGGGGGAACTTAACTAATTTTCAAGACTTTAAAAAAGTATTTGTTCTTAAATCTTAAAGCTTAGACTAAACCCTTGAAATTTATAGCCTTATCACATTATTCAGAAAAATATGCCTACAAATAATGGTGCCGGAAATTTGGAAATAAATTCTCAAATGCATAAAGATACCACTTTCTTATTTTCCTTATAAAATAAATATATTAAACACTATCTCTCGATTTATTATATTTTAAAGGAAAATGTTCTAAATTTAGAATTACCGAGTTTGAAAAATAGATTTTTATTTTACTAATCTTTTAATTTAAAAAGGTCTATTTTCAATAAATTAAGAAACCTATATGTTTTATTATCCAAACAGATTTTATTTTCTCAAATATCCAAATAAACAAATTTTAGTTGTAAGTGATAATTATTTTTGTCAAAAAATAAAGTCCTAAGTCACACAAGAGTACTATCTTAAGAATTTTCAATAAAATATAAAACTTCATTGTATTATAAGCCATTTAAATCTTAACCCATAATTCATAGAAAGTTATCTTATATTTACTTTAAAGAAAAAAACATGATTTGACTAGTGAATTATGACTTAAAGTTTGAAAACCAAATCTGTCCAAAACATAACTTGATTTGAAAACCTCTTTAGAAAAATAAAAAATCACAATCTATGATGTATTTCTTCGTCAACTCTTGCAAGGCTAATATAAAAAGAGTCTAAATAAATAAAACCACCTAAAAATGTAGATTTTAAACTTGCCAAAACATTGTTCAAACATGCACTCTTCAAGTTGTCAATGTTTTTCTCCAACTTGCACATCAATCACAGAAAGCTTATAACTTGACCAAGACATAATGTTTTTGAGCATTTAAAAATTCTAAAATCAAGTACCCTTCCTAAATAATGAAATTTTGACCAATAACCTAGTGTTTGGCCTGTTCGAAGCCATTGTAATAACACCATCTTGGCAGCAAACAATTTTGAGCATCTATGTTAGAAAATTCATAACTCCCAAACTATAGTGAATTTTTAAAAACTGTTTCATATGTTTAATATTAAATATACCAAGAATGTCAAATTAAAATTTTAGCCACAAATCATTAGATTAACTCATTAAAATCTTTGCTCAAATTCTTAGTATTAAAGTTGCCAGTCAACATTTTAGATTGCACATGCAATCCCAAAAGGTTCATTACTTGAGTTATACAAAATGTTTTTCAATGGTTGAAAAGCCTAAACTTATGTACTCTTACGATATTTAACAGTGGTAAAATCCTTTTCATGAGAACAGATTGTAAAATTAAGGTCTAACTTGTTGGAAGTCACCAATAAAATCAGACAGCAAGAATGGTTTATAAACTTCCTATGGAAACTTTGGATTTCCACTAAACGATCAACATAGCACACATGCATGCATCATATAATGATATAACATACCTTATTACAACATTAAAAAGATATCAAAAGTTTCCGTTCATCTCAAAATACAAATAGAAAGATTAAACATAAACTATTACCAAAACACAAGTTTTTTACCTTTGAAGTTCTAGGTTTTGTTTCTCTTGGGTCCTTGAGATTTTTGACCCACTCCTCTATCATCATAGCACCTTAACACTCATCCCAAACTCCCATGATTAGATTCAAATCAATCGTAGAATAAAGAAGGAAATGGATAGATTTTGAAACCCTAAAGCTTACCTTGAAATATTAGAATAAGGCTTGCATGCACAAGCATCTAGCTCCTCTTCCTACTTGAAATAAATCCATGCTCTTTAAACATACATGATCTGAGTTAGATAGAGCTCCAACTCAAAAATACAAAATGTGAAAGCACCCAAGGGTCCTGAGCCAAGAGAAGGGAAGAAGAGCAAGAATTTTCATGAGAAACTTACCTCTTTGATGAGCTCAAGATTGGAGGTGCTCTAATGGAGTTCTTGTGAGGAGAGAGGGAGATTTCTTGTTCACATTTTCTAGTGAGATAGAGCTTTCATGCTGAAATGTTGAGGAGAAAGGAGAAAAAATGAAAGAGGGGAGAGAGAGAGAGAGAGGCTAGGCATGTACAGAGGAAAAGAAAGATGAAGAATGAGTTGTTGGTTTTGCTCTTAGAGAGTTTAGTGTAAGACTTGAAGTGACAATAGGAATATGATGACTCTCTTATCACTCACATGTCAGCCAACCCCTCTAAAAGACACTTATGCCCTCCTATTTTCTTGTTGGAAGTCACCAATAAAATCAGACATCAACTTATTTATGTAATTTCCTATAATTTTCAAGTAAAGGAGTTTATGATTTTTAATTTAATTAGATATCACACCAAAAATATTTGATGACATTAGTCTTACCAAAATAAATATTACATAATTTTACTTATGTAATTTTGTTTGGTCTTAATTCCACCTTAAGTAGGATTATGTATTTTCCATAGCTTGCACATATTGAATTTTCCTGGAAAATTCATTAATTTTTTTTTTCATAATTATTTTATGCCCAACTTAATTTTTATTTCGCCATAATTATTGGAGAATATTTTCGATCCAAGATTTTCACTCGATTTGGGATTTTGACTCGGTTCGCGACCGCAATCTTAGTTTGCTTGCATAACAAAAATTATTATATAATAACAATTATGTAAACACACAACGTACATACAAGACATACAATATTTCTTACAAGTATCAAAATACATGGAAATAAAATTTCCGAGAATAAAATTTCCCGTAAACTCAAATTTTACTCGGTACCCTAAACGTGGGGCATTACATAAGGGGCAACCAATATCCTCGCTTGTATTGCTTACTGTCCATGATCACGTACTGAAGAACCTTGTAAAACAGCGTCCGAGCTGCTTTTTTGTCCTGCTGTAACTCTTCGAAGACAAGGTACTTTGGAATAGTCTCAATCCAACCGTCCTAGGGCTGGACTGCTTCTACCTCCTCGCGAGTTGAGATGCTCGGAGCACATAAATAATCTATTGGGACCACATTGATCAACTCATAATCCTTAGTGGTAGCAAGCTTGGCAAAGGCATCAACATTCAAATTTTGTTCCCTTAGCACCTATCCGATGGTAAATTTCTTGAAGTTGTGCAGCATTTCCTGGGTCATAGGTAGATAGGTGGCTATCTTTGGGGCCAAGTACTCTCTGAAGACCTATTCACCATGAGCTGAGCATCACTGAAAATTTTGAGGCCTTCATCTTTAAATTCTAGGGCTACTCGGCATCCGATAATGAGTGCCTCATACTCAGCTTCGTTGTTTGAGGCGTCGAATCCAAACCTCAAAGCACTATGAACCTTGTACCCTTCAGAGGATAACAAGATAAGGCGTTCTCCGACTCTGTTCTCATTGGAGGACCCATCTACATACAACTTCCATGTGGGCCCGACTACTGGTGCCGCCCATGGTCGTTCCTGTGTTCCTGTGCGCTCGGCAATAAAATACGCTAGTGTCTGTCCCTTAATGGCAATCCTCGGGTGGTAAATGATGTCAAACTAGCTCAATTTGACCGCCCACTTGAGGAGTCTCTCAAAGGACTCTGGTTTCTTGAAGACTTGTCACAAAGGCTGGTTAGTGAGGACCATTATGGAATGCTCCTAGAAGTAGGGCCTTAGCTTTTGAGAAGCGACCATCAGGAAGAATGTCAACAGGGCAACACTAATGGAATTCTCGGAGATAGCCATGTAGAGGAGTAGCGACTCTCCATCTACGAACTTAGACGAAATTGGGAGGGTTAGCCTTGTGCCCCTTTAGCTACTAAAATGCATGCTTCCATTCCTCCGTCCACTCGAATCTTTGACCACATCGGTGTTGGGATTAGTTCCCTTTAAAGCATATGTGTTGAACAATATTTTATGAAATACATAATTAAAATGAATTTTTTGCATATATTTATTATTTATTATTATTATTAGAATAGTATTATCTGAATATTAGAAAATTCTCAAATTCGTTATTGTGACTACAATCTTGTATTGGTACAAGAGGATTAAGATTGCAGGGAACAAACTTAATTAATTCGTAGTAAAACAAAGTTATATGGAATCTTTGGACATCTTAGTGTAGGTACTTTGTATAAAGTGGTTATACATGAATGAGACACAATATGTTATCAATACTTAATAATATCGTTTACTGTATAAGTATTAATTAAATATATCAATATGATGATCATATATAAATTGATCTTAAGACATGTTATTAGGAACTCATGTTTATGTCATATGAGTTCTTTGATTCACTCGTTATGGTTTTTCAAAATGATCAAGCTGAAAACTTTTGTTTTGGGAACTCATTGATGTAAATGGTTGGGGACATAATATACAGGTATGAAATATATACCTGTTACGCCCAAATTTCGAGATTAAAAAAATAGTCTCAAAATGTAGGCTAGTAAAGAGTAAGCTCGAAAATAATAAATGTTAGCAGTACACTTGTATAATTTGACATACGATTCCGTATCTGTTATCAGAGTTCGAGAATAGTTGGAGGCTCGAAGATACCAAACTTCTCTGAGGAATGAGTTCGACCAAATTAGTAAATGAGGAGGAGGCAACAATTGGAATGATGAACTTGGAGCTTGCTAGTCTCGAAAGCACATCAACACAACGATCAAGCTCAATGACACGTTTACCACACAGAGAAGCTGTTAGGAAATCCCTATTTCATAGGGATTCAATATTCATTAACACCGTGTATTGAATCCCTATTTTCATGGGATATTACTTAATTAATGCATTTAATTAAGTATTATTAATGAAAATATTTATTTGAATTTAAATATTTTGATTGTAACTTCCCTGAATTGGGGGGAAGATATTCCTACAAACATGTCTATAAATAGCCTCGACTAGGTCATTTGTATTCACGCAGAAACTGGTACTGAGAAGAAACTCTACCAAATTGCTTTCATTTGAAGCTTTTAGAGAGTGTTCATAATAACAGTGACTCGTGGACGTAGGTAGATTTTAACTGCTGAACCACGTTAAAATCTCTTATTTCTTTTATTCTTTCTTATTCGTTGCTTATTGCTCTACATAATTAAGTTGACAAAAAATGACGTCAACAGTTTGGTTCTTTCGTTGAGAGCATTAAGCAAATCTCTATATTTTCTAGTAAAAATCTCCTGCACAATGTCAATGGCCGCCTTGAACATCCTCGGAACTAGTGGGTGACAATTACCCCGAATCCCCAAGGAGCGTACTCCTCAGACTGAGAACCACCCTCGGAGGCCTGGAAAGCAGCCTGTGGTAGATCAGAGCCTCAATGAGGGGAGTGCATCATCGGCCTGTAGGGGATGACCTGTTCAGACCCCCAGGCCTGATGAAGACTTATATTATAATCCTGAAAGGTACATACCAATCGTGGAATTGGAAATTCGCAAATTGTGTTAGCAGATAGTCGAGGCTAAACGATGAAATGAGGAGTTGGCGAGGCAAGACGCTAAAGTACAGGTACCGCCTCGAAGGTCCAGAGGACAACCCCGAGGGAGTACAGCTACCAAGATAGCCAAGCAAAGGGCCCAATAGGCTTAACCGAGGCCCAAGACAAACACCAGCAATAGTTGGCCTAGAGAAAATGCTCAAAACCCTACTAGGAACAATCCTACAAAAAATTCCCATGTTGGATCAGGGAATAACAAAGCTCGTTCGATAGCTTGGAATGATAACCCTGATCTTGTAAAGAACAACCTGGAGCCTTCCGAGCCAACTCTGGACCTTCCAAACCAAATAATGGGAGGCCACCACCCTCACCAATAAGGCATCCACCCTCTCCAATAAGACATCCCTCTCCAGCACGAGAGGCACCCTAGCCAGTTTCTAGTGGGAACCGAGCAGGGGATTGGGCACCCCATAGGCCCTCTCGGAGTGCTCGAAGTGGGAGCTGAGACAGAAGCCATAAGGCTCCACCTGAACACAGGGGTGAACGTGAGGCCCCGAGAGAGGTTCATCGAGGGAATTAAGCACCTCTACCATTTGGAAGTCATATGTCGAGGTCACAAATGACTGGGGTGAGGGTGCAAGTAGAAAACCCACCTCATAATAATTGAGTCACGCAACAACAACAACCAGAGAGGAATGTTAGCTTCCTTAGTGGAAGTTTTGACCTTAGCCAGTCGGTGAGTGTGCATAACAACAAGCTCAGAAATAACTGGAATTACGAGAATGACTATCCTGATCTTCGAGACCATCTAAATAAAAGCTGAGGGCAATCTAACTTGTCAAACCTTGACTTATGGAAACATTTAAATAACCGAAGAAAGCCTTTACAGCCAGTATATGGGAATCAGTATAACTCTGTAATGAATCAAGGAGCTGGAGTTTTATACGAACAATAACCAGCTACAACTAGTGCAAGCTCCCCCTCTAAAGGATTTGGTCCAAGAGAGGATCAACCAACTTGAAGAGGCATTCAGGCTCCTTGAAGATGGAAAAAATAAGGATAAGGCTTAAGATTTCAATGAGGAGCTCGAGCCTTTTGCTCCCCACATCCCAAACACCCCATTTCCTCATGGCTTTCAGATACCCCATGTGGCACCCTATGATGGGACTTCCGACCTAGGTAGCCACATGAGTACATTTAACTTGGTAATGCGAGCGAGCAATGTCGCATACGGGCTAAGATGTATGCTCTTCCCGACAACACTTCCGGGACAAGCAAAAGACTAGTTTGAAAAGTTTTGGAGACACTCGATCTCGTCATCAGAACAACTTTCTTGGGAATTCAAGAAGCCATTCTAGGTCGTGAAAAGTATTAAACCCGAGGCATCAGCACTAGCCAATGTTAGGCAGCAGCCAGGAGAGTCATTAAAATTTTACCTGGAAAGATCAACAAAGAAGTGGCATGAGCTTGAAATGTCGATGATAGAGATAATCTCATGGCAGTATGAGCATGAGTATTGCCAAGGAGTCCCCTTTGGGATGACATGCAAAGAAAACCAGTGAGGACGATTACCAAGTTCAATACTCAGGCTCAGAGGTTTGTCACTGTAGAAGAATCGAGGTCGGCATCCAAGTTGATTCCTCAACCCATAATAACTACAATGACAAAAATTAACTCAGCCACCACCTTGGCTATGCCCTCCACATCGCATCCCTCAAGAGATAACCCTTCTAATAGAAACAAAAATGAAGGAAATAACTCAGACGCGGACGGGAGTAAGAAGAAAAAAGGAGAAAAATACTTCTCCATTTACACAATTTATAACGAGCTCACAAATACTGGAGAGAACATATTTGTCACAAATGCAAATCAAGTCCTTTTCAGACAACCTGATCTGATGCGAAACTAGAAGTCTAAGAGGGATGTCAGCCAATTCTACAGATTTCACAGGGACATAGGTCATACCACTGATGAATGAAGAAAGTTAAAGGACAAGCTCGAAGGTCTGTTCTAGAGAGGATACTTTGGGCAGTATGTTAGAAACAAATATGCAACCCAAGCTTCCCCTGGAAAGAGGGCAGCTCCTACACAACCTCCTTAACAGACTACGGTCCCACATGTGAGGGAGGATAACTGAACTCCCCCAATTGATGAAGATGATGTAATAACCATCATGGGGGGACAGCATATCACTGGGTCGGGTAAGAATGCCCAGAATATATATGTCAACAAGCTCAAAATAAGGGATGGATCTCCTTATGAACCTGAACCCTTACTCCGACACAACAGAGGATTGAGTCCCAACCCATTTCCTTCACCGAAGAAGATGCATCACACATCCTATTCCCTCATAATGACTCTTTGGTCATTACCTTTCAACTCGCCAATAAAAGGGTGCGCCGAGTCCTGATCGATAATGGGACCTCAGTTAACATCCTCTATAAGGCCACTCTAGAAAAAATGAGACTCTCTGTTCGAGATCTAAAGGCCTATGTGACAAGGGTGTATGGGTTTTTAGTAGAAGGAATAGCCAGTACGGGATCTATTGAGCTCCCAGTAACCTTGGGGGATTATCTGGTCTCAATAACAAAGATAATGCAATTTATCGTATTAGACACCCCATCAACTACAATGTAATGCTTGGGAGACCAGCCCTAATTGGGCTGGGGGCAGTTACATCTACGAGGCACCTGGCTATAAATTTCCCATCGCCCAGTGGCATTGAGAAGCTAAAAGGAGACCAGCTGGCCACCTGAAAATGCTACAACATCTCGATGAGTGGAAAGAGCCACACAAGGGCATAGACGCTAGTAGTCATTAAGGAGATCAATGAGATGGTGTATGAGATCAAAAAAGAGATTGACCCCATAATAGAGGAGGACAGCGCTGATCTCGAGCCAATCGAAGAGCTCGAGGATGTTGAGCTTGATGATAAGGATACCTCTAGGGTGGTAATAATATGGAAAAACCTTCCAAATGATGCGAGATAGCAATTAATCTACTTCCAGAGGGAAAACCAAGATGTGTTCACATGGTCGCATTCGCATATGATTGGGATCAGCCCAAACATTATAAGCCATGCATTGAACATAGAGAAATGTTTCCCACCTAAACAACAGAAAATGAGGCTCCTAGATGATGAAAGGAAAAAGGCCTTGAAAGAGGAGGTCGAAAGACTGAAAGAAAATTGGTTTATCCGAGATGCTTTCTATCTCGATTGGATAGCCAATCCTAAGTTAGTTCTGAAGCCCAATGGCATTTGGCAAACTTGCATTGATTATTTGGACCTCAACAAGGTGTGTCCAAAGGACTGCTTTCCCCTACCTTGAATCGATAAGCTCGTAGAAGCTACCGCGGGTCACGACATCATGTTGTTCATGGATGCATATTCTGGATACAACCAGATAGCCATGCATGCACCTGATCAGAAGCATACGAGCTTCATGACTAATAAAGGTTTATACTATCATAATGTGATGCCCTCTAAACTCAAGAACGCGGGGGCTACATATCAAAGATTGGTAAATAGGATGTTTGTTGAGCAAATAGGGAACAACATGGAAGTATATGTGGACGATATGCTGGTCAAATCCAAGCATAACTGTAACCATGTGGATGATCTCGCAGAATGCTTTGCTACACTCCTAAAGTACAGCATGAGACTTAACCCACAAAAGTGCTCATTTGGAGTTTCTTCAGGAAAGTTTCTTGGATTCATAATAAATGCTTAGGCATAGAGGCAAACCCATATAAGATAAAGGCATTAATTGACATGCCTTCTTCTCGAAAGCATAAAGATGTTCAGAGTTTAACTAGATGAATGGCAGCCTTAAGTAGGTTCATTTCGAAATCTAGAGAAAAATGCCTTCTGTTCTTTAAACTTTTGAGAGAAGGTAAGAAAATTGAATGGTCAGACGAGTGCAAGCTCACTTTTCAAGCCCTTAAAAGGCATCTCGTTGAACCACAAATCTTATCCAAACCAGTCACGGGAGAAATATTCTATTTGTACCTTGCCACAACCGAGCATGCAATTAGACAATACTTGTTCAAGAGGACAAGAAAATACAAAGTCCTGATTATTATGTTACTAAAAGGTTACTAGGGGCAAAGTCGAGATATCCATTAATGGAAAAGTTAGCCTTGTGCTTGATACATGAATCTCGAAAACTCTAACCTTACTTCTAGGTGCATCTTGTACACGTATTGACTGATCAACCATTGAGACAGGTGTTGTTGAAACATGAGGCATCCAGGAGACTGTTAAAATGGGTGGTCGAACTCGAACAATTTGAGATCACATACCACCTTAGAAAGACGATCAAAGGACAAGCCTTAGCGTATTTCATAGTTGAATGTACAAGAATCAACAACGAGGAAGCCATAACCCCAACCCGTGAGCTATGGAGACTTTAGGTTGATGGGTCTTCGAATGAAAATGGATCAGGGGCAGGAATAATCTTGATCACTCCGACAAGAAATCATTTACACTTAGCCTTTCATTTTTGCTCAAGGTGTCAAATAGCGAGGCTGAATATGAAGCACTACTAGGAGGACTTTGGATAGCTTCCAAGCTTAAAGCAAAAGCCATCCATTGCTATAGTGATTCTCAGTTGGTTGTTAACTATGGTTTAGGAGAATACCAAGCTCGTGGAATCAAAATGGCAGCTTACTTGGAGAAGGTCAAGGCAATAGTCGGGCAATTCTAGTTTTACGCCATTGAACAAGTTCCGCATAAGCAAAATTCGAACGCAAATGCTTTGGCTTGACTCACCACAACCAAGGAAGCCGATACACTCAATGTGGTGTCAATCGAGTTTCTACTTGTACCAAGCATAGCCAAGCCTAAAGAAGATGATGTCGACATGATAGACTCGCAACCTACCTAGATGACTCCCATTATAGACTACCTTGACACCGGGAGCCTCCCAACAGACCAGAATGAGGAAAGAAAGCTTATGTACAAGATACCAAGGTACAATATCTTGGAGGGAAAATTGTACAGATGGAGATATTCTATGCCATTGTTAAGGTTTGTAACTCCAACTGAAGCTAGAATTTTTTTAGATGAAATCCATGAAGGATTTTGTGGAGATCACACTGGGGGGCATAATCTATCGAAAAAGATAGTTAGGCAAGGATAGTACTAGTCTACAGTTAAAGCAGAATTGTTTGAATACGTCAAGTGTTGTGACAAGTGTCAGTAGTTTGCTTCAATCCCACGAGCACCACCAACCGAGCTCACCATGATGAGCTCCCCGTGGCCATTTGCGTTATGGGGATTCGACCTCAAAGTATCCTTATAAAAAGGGAAAGGGGGAGTAAAATATGTTGTAGTCGTTATTGATTACTTCACTAAGTAGACTGAAGCTGAACCATTGGCCACTATCACCTCGAAGAAAGTCTTGGACTTCGTGGTAAAAATTACAATCTATAGTTATAGGGTACCAAGGAAAAATAGTATTAAACAACGGAACCCAGTTCGATAGCGAACTGTTTACATAGTTTTGTGAAAAGAACGGGATAGTCAAGAGATTTCCTCAGTAGCCCATCCACAAGAAAATGGCCTAGTCGAAGCTACGAGCAAGACTGTGAAGAGCTCCATTATGAAAAGGCTCGATAAGGTTAAAGGAAAATGGCCAAAAGAATTACCACAAGTCCTATGGGCTTACAAGACAACAGCTCGAACCTCAACAGGCCACACCCAATTCTCCCTGGCTCAGGTTGCGAAGCTATGCTGCCCATTGAGGTCAAAATCCCAACAATCATATGTGAAACATACGACCAAACCTCAAACCAATCCTAGCTCGAAGAAACTCTGGACCTAATTGAAGAAAAATGAGACGAAGCCCAACTTAAAAATGTCGCATATCAGCAAAGGGCTACAAGGTATTTCAATAAGAGGGTTCGAGGGAGACACTTTGGATTGGGAGATCTTGTGCTTAGGCGCATGTTTTTGGCCAGATGAAACCCCTCAGCAAGCGTGCTCAAGCCTAATTTGGAGGGACCCTACCAAATTGAATCCATTATTCAACCTAGTGTTTATAAATTGGCGAGATTAGAAGGAGAATTGCTCCCACGAGTTTGGAATGGTGAACATCTATGACCTTATTACCAGTAATGTAGGAATGATGTTTAATCAGTTGTAACCAAGCTTGTACTTAATTCTTGCTTTTCATTAATAAAACACTTATTTTTATTCCAATTTTATATTTTTATTGTTATATTCTTTTTTTGCAAGCTCTCAAAATTCAATAACCTAAGATTACATTCAAAGGATATTAAAGGGGCATAAGTTGTATACAATCATACCATAAGCGCAAAAATATAACAGCAATAGAAATAAAAACAATAGTAGTGTATTGATTATTAACCAAACACGGATAAAACAAGTCTAGAACAAATCAGCAAACTCGAATCGACACGATTAAAAGTTAGAATTCTAAATAAACCAAAGAAAGTCATGAGTCGAGATAGGGCTAGAAAATTTTGCAAAAAGTTTCAACCTTGGAATTTTGAGACCATACTTGAGGATGAGGAAAAGTTACTATAGTACAGCAAGATATAACTAGAGTAACAAGGTTACACGCCAATAAGTATTTTTTTAAACAAACATACGTGGTAAAATTAAGGGGGCGCTGCGATGGGCATAGGAAAAAGGCCAAATAAGGCTTTTTAGCTCGGGAACTTAAAATTTAGGGCTCGGGAAGGATTCTACTACCCGGTTTAGTAGAATTCGAGGTCCCAGAGGCTCATACGCTATTAAGAAGCTTTTAATTTTCTTAGGTTTTGATGGTTATCCACTATTGCATTGTGACTAGGTTATACCGCTAAGGCTAAGGATTAAGGATCGTGCTCGGGATTGCCTTATACATCCAGCTCAAGACTCAAGGTAAGAAAACTATTTGTGCACGTACAGCTGGGCATGGGCCGACTATCTAAGCTTGCATTGTTTTTAGTGTTATGTATAAATGTTTGTAACTATTATGAAGTATATGTGTTCGTGACTGAGCAGCAAGTTTCGGGATCGAAAATAAGTATGTTGAATGTAGGTCGCCATGGCAGGGCCATCTAAGGGTGTTGTACTCACCCTCTTGGTTAGGACCGTGAACTTGGTGCCTGGTAATGCATCTTCGTCGGCTTAGGCTGCTGTTGTGAATCGTAAGTCTTTACTTTAATTTAATCACACTTTTGAGTCTAACACCTCGATTAGCTAGTCAAATAAACATTTTAAAACCACATGGTAACGACTCCAGGGTTGTATGGGGTGTTACAACTTGCTATCATAGCGTGCCAAGGTTTATGGTTCAATGAGATTGACCGAACATGTAGGCTCATTGGCCAAGACAAGCTTGACTTAGGGTTGGTTAGTATTAGGTGAAATATTTGTCTAACTGCTTATCTGAATTTCCTATCTTCATGTTGATATAAGAGCATGATATGTATTTAATGCTAAGGCATGGCCCCTTTGATTGTTATATGATTATGATATGTGTACATTGTGTTGGTTTGCTATTTGTGTTTGATCAATTGAACTGGGGTGGTTTTGGATGTTGTTATTGTGCCTGATGTGCAATGTCATTGATTGCAGGCATATTGAAATTATGCCTCAGCGATCAAAATGATTTCGCGGCAATATGTTTGAAGATAACAATCAGGGTCAGGATCCTCCACGTGCCCCACAGAATTGGCAACAAATGTTCACAGAGATGCAAGCTAGACTCTAAAGAAATGAAGATGAACTTTGAGAGCTGAGACAGCAGGCTCCTCCTTGGGATGTTGGAATACAGGCTCCATAAGTTGTGGCGCCATTACTAGCCCAACCTCTAATGGAGAGTAGATGGGAGCCTCTGTATGCGAGGTTCAGAAAGCAGCATCGTCCCACCTTTGAGGGCTATTCAGACCCACTGCAAGCAGAGCAGTGGATGAACATGACTACTTCTATTATGGATTTTATAAGGGTGGAAGGAAATGAGAGGGTGGCTTTTGCTAGTTATATGTTAAGAGATGATGCCCGCATCTGGTGGGAAGTTGTGTCTTAGGGAGAGATGTGGCCACTATTACTTGGGATGAGTTTAGCGACATTTTCAATGAGAATTATTACAATATTGCAGTTCGAGCTACGAAGGCGGATGAATGCACTAACTTAACTCAAAACAGGATGATTGTAGCAGAGTATGCTCTTAAGTTCGACTGGTTAGCTAAGTTCATGCTAGATTTGGTACCTATAGATATGGTAAGGAGGGATCGTTTTGTACGGGGATTCAATGTTATGATAGCCCAGATGTCGAGATAACATTGGATCCAAGGACTACTACTTATGCTCAAGTAGTTGTAGAATCCCTTACTACTGAGGGTACTGAAGACCAAATATGGAAGGAAGGCATCGTAAGGCATGATGCTCAAAGAATGGTGCCTCCCTCCACTGGTTCTGGTGGAGGTAGTGGCCCCAATGAGCAGAAGACAATGGCCTTGGATTCTTTTGTTCATTCTGGTCCAGGAAAGAGGCCACGGGGTGCCTTTGGTGGTCGTCAGAGCGGGGGAGAGAACTAGAGAAGCTTCCCAAAGTGTGCATGGTGTAGGCGACACCATCTGGGAGAGTGGAAAGTCAAAGCATGTTTTGTTTGCGGGAGTGTCAGTCATTTGAGGAAAGATTCTCCACAAGTCAAGAAAGAGGAACAAAAGATGACCGACAACCTCACTCCGGCCAGAGTATAAACCTTGTCCCAGACCAAAGCTGAGGCTAGTCCCTCGGTCGTGACAGGTCAGATTTCTAGTGTTAATTCTTCGTTTATTCCATTGATTGATTCTGGAGCTACTCATTCATTTGTATCTACTAGATTGATAGACCATCTGTGTAGACCTTGTGATCTGTATGCAAGGGGACTGAGAACTTTGTTGCCAACTGGGGAACTGGCAGTCTCTTGGAGGTGGGTTAGAGCATTACCAGTGGAGATAGATAGAAGGGAGTTGTCTGTTGATCTGATTGAACTAGTAATGGATGATTTTGATATGAATCTTGGAATGGATTGGTTGAAAAAGTACGAGGCGACGATGGACTGCAAGCGAAGGATGGTAACTTTTGAGCCCGAAGGAGAGGAACCCTTTGTGTTTGTGGGGACGGTTAGTGGACCACGAGTACCTATGATTTCTGCATTGAAAGCTAGAGACTTGTTGAAATAAGGTTGCATAGGATTCCTAGAAAACATAGTAGATACCTCTAAGTTTGTTTCAGTTTGACCAGGTGAGACTAGGTTGGTGTGTGAGTTTCCTGATGTGTTTCAAAAAAACCTGCCAGGGTTTCCACCACACCGAGAGATTGAATTTTCCATAGAATTGGCACTAGGAGATGAACCAGTATCGAAGGCTCCTTATATAATGGCTCCAATTGAGTTAAAGGAACTGAAGATTGAGTTGCAGGAATTACTGGATCTAGGATTCATTAGACCCATTTTTTCATCGTGGGGTGCTCCAGTGCTATTTGTGAAGAAGAAGGATGGGACATTTAGAATGTGCTTCGACTAGCAGGAGCTAAATAAGTTGACTATTAAGAATAAGTACCCATTGTTCAAGATTGACAATTTTTTTTATTAACAGGGAAAACATTATTTTCTAAGATTGACCTTCGGTTTGGCTACCATCAATTGAGGATTAAGGAAAAATATATACCAAATATCGCATTCCGTACAAGGTATGGACGTTATGAATTCTTGGTCATGTATTTTGGATAAACCAATGCCCCAACAACCTTCATGGATTTGATGAATAGGGTATTCAGGGATTATATGGATAATTTGTAATTGTGTTCATTGATGATATACTAGTGTACTCCCATTCAGAAACAGAACATGAACAACATTTTTGTTTGGTACTATAGAGATTGCGGGAGCATAAGTTGTATGCTATGTTTAGTAAGTGTGAATTGTTCTTACCCCAAGTAACCTTTCTACGCCATATTGTGAGTAAGGAGGGGATTCTAGTTGATCCAACAAAGATAGGGGCAGTGAGAGATTGTTCGAGACCAAGCAGTGTATCAGGGGTTAAAAGCTTCTTGGGGTTAGAAGGGTACTATTAGCGATTCGTTAAGGGATTCTCTAGAATAGCAACACCACTGACTAAGTTGATGTGCAAGAAGAGAAAGTTTATCTGGAAAGATAAATGTGAGAACAGTTTCAAGGAGTTGAAGCGGCGACTGATTTATGCTCCGGTACTAAGTCTCTCATCAGACAAGGAAAGGTTTGTGGTCTACTGTGATTCTTGAAGGCAGGGTTTAGGTTGTGTACTCATGTAAACTTGAAAGGTGATGGCCTATGCTTCTAGACAGTTGAAGGAGTATCAACAAAGGTATCCCACTCATGACCTGGAACTGGCAGCAGTGGTATTCGCACTGAAGATATGAAGGCACTACCTGTACGGAGAAAAGTGTGAAATATACACTGACCATAAATGATTGAAGTAGTTCTTCACTCAGAAGAATTTGAACATGCATCAAAACCGTTCCGCAATTCGCCCCGCTAGTTTCTGAACCTGCTTCACACTGCTGGGTGAAGGCATCTCTGATAGAGCTCGGATCTGCTCAGGATTGGCCTCAATTCCTCCCAGGACTATGATTGTGAGATTTTGTACGATCCAGGGAAGGCCAATGTGGTGGTTGATGCTATGAGTCGGAGGGGTCCAAGGCAGTTGTTTCGTTCAAGACAGATATCAGAAAATTTAGCTGAAGAAATGACAAGTGCTGGAATTGAACTAGTAGTTGGTTAGCTAGACAATATTACCCTTCAGTCCACACTTATTTAGAGAATCAGAGAAATGCAGAAGGAGGATCCTCAGTTGAAGAAACATAGGGAGAATGTCTTAGATGGATTGGCTAAAGGCTTTACTATTTTAGAGGTAGAATTTTTGAGGTATAAAAATATGATTTGCATACCAATGGATTCTGGTATTAGACGAGAGATCCTTGATGAGTCTCATACCACTCCTTATTCCCAACATCCGGACAAGACTAATATGTACCATGATCTATAGGTTTTGTATTGGTGTCCATGAATGAAGAAAGACGTGGTTGATTATATGGCCAAGTAATTAACCTGTCAGCAAATGAAGACTGAACACAAAGGGCCAGCAGGGTTGCTACAGCATTTAGGGAATCCAAAGTGGAAGTGGGAAGATATTAACTTGGACTTTGTGGTTGGATTGCCGAGAATAGTGTGGCAACATGATTCTCTGGGGGTGATTATAGATAGATATACCAAATCAGCCCACTTTTTGCCTATTAGAAAAAATTATACGGTGGAGCAGTATGCTGAATTATACGTAAAGGAGACTATGCGTCTCCATGGGGCTCCTAAATCAATAGTGTCGGATAGGGACCCCACATTCACCTCTAAGTTTTGGGAAAGCCTGTAGAATTCTATGGGCACACAGATGACATTCAGTACAGCCTATCATCCTCCAACGGATGGACAGTCTGAGAGGACGATTAAAATACTAGAAGATATGTTGCAGGCATGTGTGTTAGATTTTGGGGGATCTTGGAATAAATATCTCCATTTGATTGAGTTCTTGTATAATAATAGTTATCATGCAACTATCAGAGTGGCTCCGTATGAAATGTTGTATGGGACGAAATGCAAATCGCTCATTCATTGGGATGAGATAGGTGAGAGGAAGTATTTAGTTCTTGAGGCAGCTCAAGGACTAATGAGGAAATTAAGAAGATTAGAGCTCGAATGCTCACCTTCAAGAGTAGAGAGAAGAGTTACTCAGACTTGAAGCGTAGAGGTGTAGAGTTTCAAGTAGACGACTATGTGTTTCTCCTTTCAGAAGAGTGAAACGATTTGGAGTGAAAGGAAAATTGAGTCCTAGGTTTGTTGGCCCATTTGAGAGTATGGAGAAAGTCGCAGAGGTGACTTACATATTAGTCGCAGAGCCTCCAGCTTTATCAGAGATTCACAACGTGTTTCATGTGTCTATGCTCCAGAAGTGCGTATCAGATCCTGCACATGTGTTAAGTTATGAAAACTTTGAGTTGAATCAGGATTTATCCTATGAGGAGAAGCCAGCTCAGATTCTAGACAGAAAGGGATAAATTCTTGCGGAACAAGACCATTGCCTTAGTGAAAGTGTTGTGGAGAAATACCAAAGTAGAAGAGGCAACTCTAGAGCTTATGTCAGATATGCGGGATTAGTATCCTGACCTATTCACGTAAAATTTCTAAGACGAATTTTTTATAAGGAGAGGATATTTGTAACATCCTAAATTTGCTAATAAGTCTCGGTGCCTTGATTAGTGTGCCGAGAGGGCAATAATTGATTTAATTTCATTGTTATGTGATTTAATTATGATATATGTGTATCATTATTTGATTGTGTGAGCTATATTATAATATGACTAGATATGCATGTTTATGTGTATTAAATATCCATGTGGGCCCACTCTTATTATTAAGGTCATATTTATAATTTTAACCCGTTGAGAGTTTAAATGTGATTGTATGTGTTATATGATTGAGGCCGCATTATTATGTGGATATATTCGCGATATTGGGCTCGAGGCAATCCTAGTGAGCGGATTAGCAAAAAAGTCACAACATGGCCAAATCACCCGGTTTGGGGTGAGCCTAGGGGTATTTTTGGAAAATTAGTGTGTATTCGGGATCTATCGGGTAATGGGTAGTTATTTGGTGATAATAGGGTATGTCGGGATTAATGGAGATTTATGGTGTTATTTGAGGTTAAGCGGGAATGGTGGCTAATGAGGGTTACGCCCTTGGAAGCAATTAGGATAAGGTTTGATTTAGGGTCACTTGTGGTCTTTTGATCTAAGAGGCAAACTTAGTCTTAGGCTCTAGACTTCATAAGAAGTTAAGGAAAGCAAAGGCAAAAGAAAGAAAACAATCTCTCAGCTACACTTTCTCTCTCGCACGTTAGTTCTCTTTCTAGCACTCTCTCATAGTTGTGGCTGAAGTTTTGGGAAACTTTAGGAAAGGATTGATCTTTTCTAAGGATTGAAGCTGGGATTGGGATCAAGACACAAATTGGGGTCAAACTATTGTTGAGGTAAGCATCATGACCTGATTTCTTTGTGGATTTTCTTATTAGCTTAGGCTTTGACTAGGTTTTGATAGCTTAAGTTATAGAGTTAGGGTAGGATTTATGATTTTTTTTTTTTTTTGGGTAATTGAGATGCCCATGTTGTGTTAATGTGAGTTCTTGACCCAATTCTGGCTTTAGTGCATGTGTTAGGATGGATTTTAGCTAATTTGGCTTAGAAAAAATCAGGGGAAATCGATGGAAAATTTGGGTTCATTGGATCGCACCGCGACTTGCGTTAACCCAGGGCCTGGGGGGTTTCAACTTTGGCCTAGGTGCACTGCGACCCTTAAAGGCTAAGTCGCGGCATGTGTCCCTGGGAACAAAGATGGCTGGGAGCCTCTGACTTGTGGTGCATCGCGACCCATTAGGGGGCACCACGACACACATAGGAAGAAATTGGCAAATAAGGCTTTTTAGCTCAGGAACTCAAACTTTTGGTCTAAGGAAAGATTCTACTACCCGGTTTAGTAGAATGCGAGGTCACAGAGTCTAGTACATTATTACGAATCTTTTAATTGGCTTAGTTTTTTATGGTTATCCACTATTGCGTTGTGACTAGGTTATACCGCTAAGGCTCGGGATTAAGGATTGTGCTCGAAATTTCCTTATACTACCAGCTCGAGACTCAAGGTAAAAAAACTTTTTGTGCACGTAGAGGTGGGCATGGCCCGACTATCTGAGCTTGTATTGTGTTTAGTGTTATGTGTAAATGTTTGTAACTATTATGTCATTTATGTGTTCGTGACTGAGCAGGAAGGGTCGGTGTTATCTGTTGTGAATTGTAATGGATGCATATGGATTGTCTGTTATGATTGTCTAGTTATGCACTCACTAAAATGAATTATTATATGTTATGTTGAAGAAGTTTTCTTGCAAGGCCTTGGATCGCTAGTGCTCTATGGTGCAGGTAAGGGCAAGGGAAAGTCCGACCAAATATTCCCAAAATCTATTACTCCTTTTGCCCGTTCCATTAAAGCACTCATCAGATAATCCTACAAAGCCCCAAAAGAATATATCCAAGCCTCTAAATTCAGCAAGTGTCAATTAAGACCTACTCCTGAGGTCCAATTCGTCACTTTACAAATCCCTTCTGAATTTATTCCCGAGTGGATTGCACAAGGATTTACCCATATACACTTTGGTGCCATTCGCTTAGCTACTTCCCTTCATGGCCGATAAGGCCTTCCAATCGGCTGCCGAATGGGTCTGCTAGACACCCGAATGAGGAAATACCAACATGCAAGCATCGCCACCATAGAAACTACATTAAACGCAGGAACAATAATAACTACAATGTTTCCTAACTTTAATATGTCTCTCAATGACATCCGTTTGACTGATGCTTTTAAAGTAGAGGTCCAACTTTCTAGAATTGACCAAGATCTCACTTCCATTGGAGCTACTCTTCACTACCAGATGGCATATAGACTCCAAGACCACGCTCTGGATCTTTCCTTGCCAACAGCTGACGAAGCATTACTGGTCACAGTAGACTCTACCCAAGTTCCAACATGCAGTCATATTCCAAGGAAAATCTCTACAGATGATCTTATGAAGATTTTGCCTAGTTCATGGATAACAAATTATTAGATGCTCCATCAACCTCAAAAAGTTGTCTAGACTCTTACTAAACCATCTTATCATAAACGAGAAGATGGCTCTGTCGAAATAATCTTTGACAGAACTCAAACCAAGGCTCCCAGTTGCTTTACCACCCAGTATATGATGACATTCGTCACACCAGCTATTGTGGAAATCCAATCCTTCGATTCTCAAGTCAGTCCTATTTATGCTTTCGAATATACAGATGGAGATAAGTATTGGGATGTTTGCGACTGCAAAAGTTGCCTAAAATTGGAAAAGACCTCCCAAAGCCAAAGCAACGTCCGAGCTCGGGAAAACGACTTAAGCAGCGGCTAAATCAAGGAGAAAAGGAAATAGGATTGTTAGGCCAACCCTCTGGAAAGTTTGATTATATAGTCAAATATTCTACTCCCAAAGGCTTACCTGACTCTCCTCCGGAACCAACTAGATGGGACATTGAGCTTCCTCCCACAGGCTCCCAAGAGCCTCCACTTTCGGCTCCCCAACAGCACATTTTGCCATGCTACAAAAAGGCAGCAAAATGGATGCAACATCATGGAGAAGCTTTTCCTACTCAAAATCAATTACAACAAATTCCACAAGTATGTATGATGACTACTACTGATTATGAGTCTGATTTTCCTCCACTCAAGAAATTTGACAAGCAAGATGACCAAGGTACAGTCTCTCACCAACCAAAGGTTCAAAACTCTACAACCAGGAATGCAGATGGGACTCTCAAAAAGATATCTCCGGCCGAAAAAGTTCTCAATTGGCAATCAGTATATATGATTGCCCAAAACAAGGTCTTAAAACAAGTTGAGTTACAGAATACCAGAATAGAGATGGCAGTAAAGCAATCCCAGAATACTGTCATTGACAAACTCACTGCAAAGATCCACCAGACTCATGAAGAGCTTCTAGCTATCATCAAAGCAAACTCAGTTCCGATGCCAGTATTCCTAGCAAAAGAAGCTGAGATGAAGAGCCTCAAAACCCAATATGAATCCCTCAAGAATCGGTTCTGCCAACAAGAACCGACAAAGGCACCTTCAACTAGCTATTTGGGAACTTCGTCCCCGTTCGAGATAACTACGACACCAGTCCCTTGGCAGTTTGCTACAATACCGAAAACCTCTCAGCCTTTTCATATTGCTGGATCTGTACAAGAAGACTCTGTTGTAAGACTAAGGCGCATGCTTGATGAAAACCAACAACAGAAGATAAAAAAGGGGAAGAAGAAAGAATCACCAAGCCAAATGACAGATGAACTCAAGCAACTTATGGTTCATCCAGCCACAAACCCTCTGTCGTGACTGGTCTGAAGAAATAAGCTCAACTTCTGATGATTCCATACTAAGCGACCCCGAGAGCTTATCCAGTAAAACTTTGTCTAGCGATGACGCTGAAACATTTCCACATCTGATGGTGCAACTAGCTGAATCAAACTCACAGACCAAACCAATTATCACAAGCGAAGACGAAAGTGGAAATGAATCAACAACACCACATGTTCCCCAAAAACGAAATGAAGATGAAAGTGGAAATGAATCAACAACATCACAACTTCCATCTGTCACAAATGCCCTGACCTATCTGTATATTGAGTTCTGCGGACAAGATGCTCAAGTCACTGAAAGAATTCGCGCAGAATTCTTTAAACTAAAGTGTTGTTCAATGGATAAGAGAGATTTGGAAAAGCATTATAAAAGAATGACTCAACGATTCTACCAAATTGGTGGAATTGATGACCCAAATCTAAAACAGGCGTTCCTCTCTTCCATACCAGAACCACTAGGAGAAGAAACCTTCTGACTTCTCTCGGGAACAGGAAGAACCTTAGCTGATGCTACGATTGGAGAAATCTATCAACTAGTTCTAAAGGCATTGGAAAAGATGTGCTATCAGCACAAATTTATCCAAGAATTCATGAAACAATCCAAGAAGCTTGGAAAGGTTTGCAGCCAAAAGGAACTATTAATCAAATGCCAGTCAGAATCAGCATGTTCCTGTCTTCCAGAAAAAAGGAAACACAGCAAAAGATTTAAAACCTTTAGGACCTTTAAATCCTCAAAGGGAAAAGGACGCTGCTCCTTCAAGTTTCTAAGGAGGACAGGCGTCGTATTCTGTGTACATCACGTTCCATTCATCTCCTGTGTAATGTAACAATTGGGTGAAAACGTTTTATATGTTAACACTTTGTTCATATTTTTTTCTTATTTAGTTCTTAAAAAAACTCATGAGAATGACTTTGTTACACCCAGATTCTGAGACTTGAGGTTGTGACCTCAAAAGCTGGATTCGTCTGGTGTAAGCTCGCGATAGCTAAAATACATGTTCGTAATCTAGATGCTGAATCTTCAAAGCAGGTGGAAACCTCGAAGATGGGTAGCCTCGAAGTCCTTATAAGCTCGAAAGATAGAACATCGGAGGACGTCCATTGTCGGGTGGCCTCGGATCAAGAGGTCCGAGCTTGGCATAGGTTTGAGTTCGAAATAAGGTGGCTTCGGTGATATTTACCCACTCCGAGCTGGTCTTGGGGAAAATAATGCAACTCATAATTTATTCAGAGACCTAGACTGGCATGATGTTGATTGCTGATCTCTAATGACTTAATAGGTCACCTGAGGTGACGCAGTCTATGCATTCAAGAGATATTTATTGATGTAACTTCCTTACTGTTGACCGCGTTTTTGGCCAACGACGTGTAGACGTCCAAACGACAAAAACCTTCAAGCGAAATAAATGACACTGACGACTTTTATAGTGGCTCAGCCCCAATGTGTTGGTAATAGCCTAATCCACTTAGAGTTGTGATTATAGATTTTCACTCAAGATCAGATGAACCTGAGTCAACTGAGTTCCTTCAGTACAAATTACAAGAATACAAGAATTCTCTCAAGATACAAGTACTCTCTCTCTATAAAATTAGAATTCGAAACAAAAGTCTCCTTTATGATGCCATAAGCCTTGTATTTATAGGCTCAGGAACGTACAGATGATGTCCCTCATAATCGGGATACTTTGTTATTCTCATTATATTTAATTTAAAATAATATTCAAAATATAACAATACACTATATTCATGGGATAAACTGAGAGATTCCCGCGCAAGCCAAGACTGATTCTTGTTGAAGCCGTTTCTGGGATCTCTTGCGTAGCCCTGCTCTGTCTAGTCGATCCATATCACATTCAGGCTGGTCAGCCAAACCTTCACTAGGCAGACATGCACTTGGCTGGGCAGACATGCACTTGACTAGGCAGACATGCACTTGACTGGGCAGACATGGTCATGACTGGTCGGACATGGTCATGACTGGGCAGACATGCACTTGGCTGGGAAAACATGCACTTGGCTGGGCAGACATGGTCATGACTAGTCGGACATGGTCATGACTGGTCGGACATGGTCATGACTAGGCAAACATGGTCATGACTGGTCGGCCAAGGTCATGCTTGGGCAGACAAACATATGACTGGTCAGACAAGGTCATGCCTGGGCAAACAATCATATGACTGGTCAGACAAGGTCATGCCTGGGCAGACAATCATATGACTGATCAGAAAAGGTCATGCCTGGTCGGTCATGACACTTGACTGGCCAGTCAAAATTCTTCATTGGTCTACCGGGTCACTCCTAAGTCAGATCACCCAACCATTCCTTTCCATTTGTCATTTCTATTTCCACGTCATCGTTTTCAAATTTTGGGGATAATATTTCCCCCCCAAGTTTATTATACGATTTTCTCGTGTGATAAACTTTTCTTCTAGCAAAATGTTTTTCAGGTCATCCAAAAGCTTCCATCCGGTTAGTAACTCTCACTTTTGTAGTAAACCCACAATTGAACTTTTCTTTTGAATTCTTTAAATTCCAATTTTTATCTTGTTGTAGTATCCCATGAGTAAGAAAATATGTTTGCTCCATGTTTTTGAGTAAACTTGTGCTTGCTTAGCTGATTGGAAATGCCTATTTGGTCCTCAGGGACCCAAATACTTTCTTAACTACTGACCCTTGGGAGTTTTGTTTCCTGCTCAGATGCTTGCTTGGATCTTTGGACATGCTCCCCAATACTTGGACAAACATCTACCCGATCGGACACCTTCCACTGGCGGCTCTGATAGCAGCCCTCGAACGCGGAACCTTGGAAGCACTAGGCTCCTCGGATGGCTAGCTAGCATCTCCTCGGACACGGACGGTAGCTCCTAGAAGGCGCACCCCAGCCGCTCGGATGAATGCCACTGTCTGCTCGGACATGGGCCTGGCTGCTCGGACAAAGCCTTCAGACGCCTCTTCCCTTTGGATGCCTAGCCAGCCGTTCGGATGCAGCCCCCAGCTGCTCAGACGCAGCCTTCTGATGCGCGCAGATGCAACCTAGCTGCTCGGACACCGCTCGGATGCAACCTTCGGACGCGCGCGGATGTAACCTAGTTGCTCGGACACCGCTTGGATGCAGCCCCCAGCTGCTCGGACGCAGCCTTCGGACGTGCGCGGGGGCCTGCTTCGGCACACTCGGCATCCGCTTGGTCATCACCCAGCCGATCGGGCATATGGCACAGCTACTCTAGCATATGCTTAAAACTTCTCTCCAAAAACCATCAAAACTCCTTGTAGTATTTACTTTGCATGCATTTGTTCATGTTTGTTTGATTCACTCCAGGGACTCATCGAGTTTTGATGGTTTTTGGAGAGAAGTTTTAGGCTAAACAATAGAGTTTCCTAGTCGATCAGTGATACATGCTTAGCCGACCAGGGAAGTTGTATCTGCTCTCCTGACCAGGAAAAATTTGCACCTGATCAGCTAAACCTTGTACCCGGCTAGTAGTTTTCTCTTTATTCTTGTGAAGACAATTGTTGCTTAGCAACTTTGATATTTTTCTCTTACAGCTAAGTTGTTGGCATTTATACTTTTCTTTTCTTTGTTAACTTAAAACATTCTAAGTCTTTTTTAAGACTTAAAAAGTTAAAAAAAATTTGTGAATAGTAAAGTCACTCTGGTGTATGCCTTATATTTTCGCATGAGTACTTAATTTTCTAACTTAGAAATTCTAGACATTTCATAAGTCCATACTAAGTATACTTTCTCACACTCTTATTGCTCTAACATTTTATGAGCATAATGTTTATTGTCACACGAATATTTGCTTCTAACTTGAAATTTTAAAAAATTCCAAGTTACTTATGCTTTGTCAAACAAATTAGCTTAATGGCCTTTTTGGACTTCGAAAACTTACAAGTCAGCCTAAAAACAAATATATTAACTCGTGCTCTTATTGCCTGTGTTAAATTATATACCAGTATACCCCATGTGCCCCCCAAGTGATCGAGGGTTGAAAGATCCTTAGTCACTTACTACTTGAGCGAATCTATTCGAGCAGTTAATTACTCGTGAAACACATAGAATATATGGAAAATATTTGAGCAGTTGAACACTGCTTGAATGTATCGACCAGTTGAACACTGTCCGATTTACCGACCAGTTGAACACTGTTCGGATAAGTAACACACATGCATATTTGTAGCAAGAATCGACCACGCTACGCGTAGTCTCTTTTATTACTCGTAAATTAAAAAGGACAAAATATGTCTAATAACGAGTCCTAAACAACAAAAATTGTTCAAAAATAGATGGCTGGTCAGCAAATAACCAGCTCATAAACCAAATTTAAATAACAAGTTAAACATCTTGAAATTAAACTACCACTCTGAAAGCGGTATTTAGAAATAATATATCCTCCGATGCTCGCCATTCTAGTGGCTCCTGATCATAGCACTCCCGCTCAGCATGCTTCTCCCTTGCTTCGTTGCTTTCCTCAGCCAAGTGTGGACCTCCACATATAGTGTCTAAGGTAAAGTCCACAGGTCCGGGCTGGAAGGGTGGAGATCTTTGTCATTTGAAACCAGGATTGCTGCTGCCTCCTTCTCCTTGGGGTGTCTCTACCCGGTACTTCCTCAACTTGCCCGATGAAGAAGAAATTCTATCTCGTCCTTGAGGTGATTGCATTCATTCATGTCGTGACCATAATCTCCATGGAAATGACAAAACTTATCCATGTCTCTCTTCCTCATCTCTTTTCTGATGGGTGGAGGTTTCTTGTAGGGAACCTCTTCATGACTAGCAAGATATATTTCTGCTCAGCTGGCCGAGAGAGTGGTGTAATTAGTGAATTGAGGCTCATACTTGGTTGGCTTTTCATTTGAACTCAACTTTGCTTTGTTTTCCTCATGGTGGTCAAACCCGTTATTTCCACGTTTCTTTCAACCATCCTTAGGAGGGTCAGTTGATCCGCCCAGATTGTTTATGCCATTCTCCTCTTTTTCGATTGCATCATCCAATTTCATATACTTGTCTGCTCGGTCAAGAAATTATTGAAGTGTTGAAATTGGATTTCTATGTATGCTATCCCACAGAGGGCTCCAATAAGTTATCCCAATAGATATTGCAACCATCTTCCCCTCATCTCCTACAGCAGTTGCTCTATTGGCTTCTCTCATGAATCTCTGTATATAATTCTTTAGAGACTCATCTTTTCCTTATTTGATATCTGCCAAGTGGTTGGCATAAACTGGTGGAGTCCTAGCAGTGTTGACTTGTCTACAAAACTCCTTCCTGAATGCTTCCCAAGAGGTTATGGAGTTCGGCTTAAACTTCCAATACCATTCCTGGGCAGTATTCGATAATGTAGTCGGGAAAACTCTACACCGATAATCGTCACTTACTTCGAGCAACTCCATCTGTTCCTCAAACTTCCCAATATGTTTGATGGGATCTGCCTTTTTTGTATATACTGGCAGAACCGGTGCTTTATATTTTGCCAGTGGCTGGGCTGCTCTAATCCGAGCACAAAATGGGCTGCCACCCCGGTGGTCTATCGCATCTATCCTGGAAGGTTGTTTTGACAAACCTTGCACTGCAGCTGTTAGTATGTCAAGCTGGGCTCGGATGGCTGGTGCAACTGATGAAGTTCCAAGGTCTTGACCGCCTGGTCGGGCATTACCATCTGGTGCACTGTCGTCAAGTATTTCTACTTGACTAGCAGGGCGGTTCAGATTTTGCCCTTCGACCGAGACGGTCCTCCTCTTGTTGGTGATAACGTCCCTCAGATCCTTCCGGGAATCATGCTCTCCTGCCCAATCGAACACCGTACTTTTTTATTTTTCAGAGGGCATACTACGCGGGACTTACGCTCTCCCACTACGCTGCTAGCCGGGGTGCAGTAGAGGTCTTTCGGTACGCCCCGGGCAGTCTTTTCCTCCTTGTTGGTCATTGCCCTCCTTTTCCTTTGATTGGTTGGTGTGATGACTATCAGCCTCATCACGACTATGCCCATCTTTGAATTGTGAATTCCTCTTATCTCGAGGAGTCTTGGTCTGATCCTGCTTGGGTGGAGTCTTTTTACTGCCCGATCGGTGACTCCCTGATCTAGAAGTCTCTAATTGGTGGCTCCTGGAGGGGGTTCTAGAGTGCTCCCTTTGTGCCGAGGCATTTCTGGATCGGTCCCCATCATCTTCCCGACCAGGGGGATTACTCCTCCTTCTGCCCGTTCCTCGAGAATCGGCTCTGTCAGTGGTCCTCCGACCAGCATTATTATATCTTGCTCCCTGGGTGGCTACTTATGCTGCGGCTTGAGCATTGACTTGGGCCAGCTACGTAGCTGCCTCCAGAGCGAGTGCAGCCTCGCAATGTCACCTATCGGCCTCCTCCTACTGTCGCTTGATCTCCTCGCTCCTGGCCTCCATCTCCTGTCTCTGCTGCTCAAACGTCGCCTTCTGCCTAGCCATCTCTTCAGCGAACGCCTTCTGTTTGGCGTTGAATTATGCCATCTCCTCCTAGAAGGCCCCCATGGATTCCTGGAGTTCCTCAACCTCTGGAGTCACGTCCTCGAGCATGACTCTAGGCTCAATCTCATGGTCTTGTGGGCCAGGACCTTCTGATCTAGCAGGCTCTTTAGAGGAGCCTGTCTTCTTGGAGGCCGCATTGGTGTTCTTAGGCACCATAATACTTCAGGGAACGTTTGTCTTTCTCTTCAGGCTCTCAATGAAAGCACCAAAATGTTGACTGTGTTTTTTGCCAACGACGTGTAGACGTCCAAACGACAAAAACCTTCAAGAGAAATAAACGACACAGACAATTTTTATAGTGGTTCAGCCCCAATGTGTTGGTAATAGCCTAATCCACTTAGAGTTGTGATTATAGATCTGCACTCAAGATCAGATGAACCTGAGTCAACTAAGTTTCTTTAGTGCAAATTACAAGAATACAAGAATTCTCTCAAGATACAAGTACTCTCTCTCTAGAAAATTAGAATTCGAATCAAAAGTCTCCTTTATGATGCCATAAGCCTTGTATTTATAGGCTCAGGATCGTACAAATGATGTCCCTCACAATCGGGATATTTTGTTATTCTCATTATATTTATTTTACAATAATATTCAAAATATAACAATACATTATATTCATGGGATAAACTGAGAGATTCCCGCTCAAGCAAAGACTGATTCTTGTGGAAGCCGTTTCTGGGATCTCTTGCATAGCCCTGCTCTGTCTAGTCGATCCATATCACATTCAGGCTGGTCAGCCAAACCTTCACTGGGCAGACATGCACCTGGCTGGGCAGACATGCACTTGACTGGGCAGACATGGTCATGACTGGTCGGACATGGTCATGACTGGGCAGACATGCACTTGGCTGGGCAGACATGGTCATGACTGGTCAGACATGGTCATGACTGGGCAGACATGGTCATGACTGGTCGGCCTGGGCAGACAAACATATGACTGGTCGGACAAGGTCATGCCTGGGCAGACAATCATATGACTGGTCAAACAAGGTCATGCCTGGGCAGACAAACATATGACTGGTCGGACAAGGTCATGCCTGGGCAGACAATCATATGACTGGTCAAACAAGGTCATGCCTGGGCAGACAATCATATGACTGGTCGGACAAGGTCATGCCTGGTCGGTCATGACACTTGACTGGCCAGTCAAAATTCTTCATTGGTCTACCGGGTCACTCCTAAGACAGATCACCCAACCATTCCTTGCCATTTGCCACGTCATCGTTTTCAAATTTTGGGGGTAACATCTACAATAAAGGGATATTAACTAGTCAGTTATACACCCCCTGGTCTTCAGGGGACGTTTCCTTGTATAAAGGAGTTACAAACTTTAAAGTCATTAAATTTATTAATGCTCAGAATAACTTCCCGAAACGTGTGGGATTGTTTTTTGAGATCTCCTCTATAAATAGAGAGATCATGTACCTTTGTAAGGGACCGAAATTTTGTGATCTTGAGAGAATCTCTGGAGAATTCATCCCTAAAGAATTTCCAGAAATTTCCTGAGTCTTAATAAAAAGGACTCGTGGACTAGGCAAAGTTAACTGCTGAACCACGTAAAAAACTCTCATTGTTTTATTGTATTATCCTTTTTGGCCATATTTTTTACTGTTTACGTGCTCTACATTTTAAGTTGACGAAAAATGGCGTCAACAGACTTAAAAAAAAAAAAGAAAAAAAACGTAGCGTACGTCTATTTAATGATAATAAAAAGCAAGATACGATATTTAGATTCAAAAAGTGAAATGTAACAACAAAACACTAACAGTTAAATACCCCATCAAAGTAGGCCTCCCCTAGATAATAAAAACAACTACGAATACAAAGCTTAAATAAAGTATTTGCTATCTTTCTCCTTTGAATCATCATTCTCCTCATTGCCATCATCTTTCTTTTGTCCCGATGTTTCACAATTAACTTCTATGTCATCAGCGGCAATGCCAGCCTCCTCATCGGAGTCATCTTTCCCATCTGTAATGTAGTTATGCTTGTCAATGACACAGTTGCACTCGGTGAAAGTGTGTTTTAAGGGACTAGAGGTTCCCTGCATGTATCCATTAAATGCAACCAGTGCTTGCTTGGACTAAACAGCTAGTATTTCAAACGATTATTATTATTGTATTCCTTATTCAAAATCATATCCAACAACATATAATATGAATATATTTAAAATTTCAAGATTTAGAAACTCACTCAAGTGGTGCAGTGAACTGTATACTAAAAAGGTCAACGAATATATGTATGACAAATATCAAAACGATCATCTCGATGAGTACATTTCAGAAAACCAACTCATTTGCCCAAATGACCTCCGATGTCACCGAAAAATACTTCCAAAAGGACGCAAATACCCAAAATCTCATCGGAGAAAAATGGCGAGTTAGACCGGAATGACTTAGTGGGCGACATTCCTCTTGCGACGCTGATTCCAACGGTGCCACCGACTCACCGAACGGTGATCGGAGTTCTCCGAAAAGTCACCTCAAAATTTCGACGGTAAAATTTCGGAGTGACCATACGGGCGCGTCCCTTGCTCCGATAGTCACCAAACTTTGGGGTTGTTCTCGTCGTCGGTCAGAAAAACTATAGCTCCGGTAGGGGAGAGAGAAGGGGAAAATAAGAAGAAAATAAAAAAAAAGTATACTAACTCTTTTTCTTTTACTCAGGTGGGTCCCATCCATAACAAAAAAAATTAAAATAATACTTATTTTATTTTATTTTATCTGAGTCCTCACTTGTCGAACTCTTTCTATGCTTCATGACACAATTTATAAAGACCACTTTGAGGACCCATGAAAAGTACATAAAAATTCCTACTTCATTCATAATGCTAATGAGCTTTCGTAACTAAGGTGAGGCGGTGGGTTATGTGAGATATTGTGAGATGCTACATATTAGCATACCATAATTTATAGTGAAGTTCGACCATGTTCCATGACTAAAAAATTAAGGCGTGCTTTTGTCGGATGTGTAAAATTAAAAATTTCACTATTGTCAATATTTTTGGTTAATTTTTTTCTCAGAAGTGTTGACACAAGGTTTTGTAATAAAATTGAACTAAGATCCATTTCATTATAATCATCAACTTATGAACTTTTATTAACTTCCACGGTCATAAAAATACACATAAACATAATTATATATTTGAATTAAACACAGTCAAACTCATGGAAACCATGGATTTGAAACATACAAAATACTTTAGAAAATATCAGCAATATTCAAACAAAGTCTATATAACTCCATAAATAACTACAATTCTTAATTTTCTTTGACATCCTCTGTGACTATAATGTGCTTGTCCTCTATCTTTAGCCTCTCCTCAAGGTCAGCTTCCAAAGCATTGTGTTGTCCTTCTCCCTCTACATTAGAATGATCTTCATCTCCGTCCATTGATGGTTCCCTTGTAAGGCGAGGATATTCATTCTCGTCATCACTCTCCCACCAGCTATGTCATTTATGCATGATAGTGCTCTCACATCATCTTTTAATGGATCGAAGCATCCATGGTTGTACATGGAAAATGTTGCAATTGCTTGCACTAAAGATGGATACTAATGACTCCTTTAAAATAGTTATATTCTACAATTATAGCTCAAATATGATAAAATGATTCTTCTAAATTTTTTTAACTCAATACACTATTTTTTATTTACATGTAGAGATAACTCTTCACTCTTTTATAGTTATTTTATTATTTTTTTCTAACTTTTCTATATATATGCTTGATATTAGGAATAATATTATATGGTTTTAGTAATTTTTTAAAATTTATATGCATATTATTATTTTATATTTTGTTATAATAATTATATTGAAAATGATTTTTAAATTTTGTATTAATTTATATTTTATTTATTATGGAATAATCTAAAATAAAGTATAATTATATTTTGATATTATATATAGATATATATTATAAATATTAAAAGATATAAAAATACTATTGATAATGATAGAAAAAAAATTTAAATAACTAAAATATATTAAAAAAATAGAGAAGATGATATATGTTGATTTTCCTCAGTTTTCCTCTTCTCTTCAGTGGCTGCTTGATGATTCTTATATATGCCTGAATTCAGACATTTGAAAACAACATAAAAACCTTCCCATATTTTGTTTTGTAATTGATCTAAAATGCAATACTCTGGGAAAGTGTTACGAGGAGAAGGTAAGTCCTCATAATTTAACATCTTCCATGTATAAAATAAGGTGTCCACTTCACATGTAGACCTATAACCAGTTTTTATAAAATTGTATGATGAACAATGGTTCTATATTGACTAAAGTTCACGTGGGCATCCTTCTCTTGTCCCATCAGTTTAATTTAATCAACTAAAGTATCCTGTTTAGGCCGCTGACTAGCCAACCTTTAGAGTAGTGCAGGGAAAATATCCTAAAGCAAGTAGTTCTCTGACATGACCCTTTTAACTTCGACAACCACCTTTTTTCAGATGATATCGATTGTCTTGAACATGGTTCTAGTAAGAAGAGTGGTGGACTGATACATTATTGAAGGCTTGCAAATAAAAGTTTAAAATACCTTCTACTCAATACTAAATGCTCTAACTAGGGCTAAGCATAAAATCTGAAAAATTAAAAAAATTGAGTACACTGATTTTCTGAACACCGAAAAAACTATTAACGGCGTAAACTGCCACAGTTCAGTCGGTTTGAAAAATCCGTGTGAACCGACCGGTTTGAACCGAAACTGACCGAACTTATAAATATATATAAGTTATGTTATGCTTATGGACTTTTAATTATGTTTTCAAACTTTCAAATTTGTTAATGTAATTATGTTCTATGTATTTATATTTTAAAAAAGCACAAAAAAAGATTCCAACAATCCAAAATTTTTAGTTTTTTTTAACTAAAACTTTTTAAAAAATTATGGAATTTTTTTTTAAAATGAATTTTGGTTTGGTTGGTTTAACCGACCAAACCGCGGTACAAAATTGTCGGTTTTTTTCTTTAATTGTTTTGGTTGGTCGGTTTTTGGATCGCACCAATCCGGACTGAAAATCGAATTCTAAATTTAATAATATGAAAAAACCGCTCAAACCGACCGATGATCAGCTCTAATTCAAACTTTGTTAAATGAACAATATAAAGAATTTGTGTATTATTATTGGCTGAAAAAAGTGATTGCACAGTACTACAATTGATACTGAGTGTATACTGATGTTTACTCTCTGCTTCACTCACCTTATATTTTCTCTCTCCCCCACGCTCCTCCATGTTTTCATATCTCTTCTATATAATAAGTGTGTAGATAACGGAAATTCTTGGTTTTCACGGTTTTTTATTTTTTTAATGTTAACTTTAACGGAATATTCTTATATTTAACATAATATTATTATATTTAATAGTAGTGTGTAAACACTTAAACTTAAATAAAATAAAATAAATAATTAAAAAATTAAAATATGCTATTTTTGAGATACTTTACAATGATAATTATTTTAAAATATAAATAATTAAGTAAATTAAAATATAATTTTTTGAGATATTTTACAATGATAATTATTTAAAAATAATAAAATCTTACGTTTTATAACTTAAATAAAATTTAATTCAACTTAAATTTGCTTATTAGAATAATCATATTAAACATATAATATAATCTACTGTGAATTAGCAGCAAATTATTTTAAAAAAAAACTAGCAAGAAACTTAAATTTAAAATTTTAGTATAATATTTAATATTACATTAAACATGTAATATATAATCTCTTGTTGTCACTCCCAAATTCAAAAACTAGAACAAACATAAAGTTAAATAAAAATAAATAAATTATTTAACTAAAATAAGATATTTATTTGAAATATATATGACATTAATATAAATTCAATAAAAATAATTAATAAACCATATAAATAAAAGTAAGCAAACGTGCATATTGCACATTGTTTGTATCTAGTATATATATATCTTACTTTTTTTTTAATAATGACCGATATTATATTGCCACAATATATATTATATTTTGTTTTTAGTGGGGTGCTTTATATATAAAGTTTAAACATTTATAATTTGATTTTATATTTATTTTGTATTTATAAATTATTTTTCTTTTTTAGTTAAGTTATTTATTATATTTATATATTATCACGTAAAAAAATATTATATTTATCTACATAATCATCATGATACTTATTATAGGTCAAATATCTTATACGAGTTTCACTTTAAGCTATATTGGTGGGGCTCTTAGTGTTCTCGACCCGTGAATAGTTTTCAGCACGATTTTTTTTATGACCGTGTATATTGTAGCTATTTAGAGTATCCTGCAAATTTTCAGAAAATTATGAATAGTTTACAGTACTGAAAACTAAGTTCAAACATGTTGCACGGGTGATTAATTTTTTTTATGCGCGTAGAAAGTAACATGTTTGATCCTAGTTTTTGGTACTATAAACTTTTTAGAATTTTCTGAAAATTTGAATGATGCTCTAAGTAGCTGCAATATATACGGTCATAAAAAAAAATCGCGCCAAAAACTATTCACGGGTCGAGAACACTGAAGAGCCCCACTGGTAGGGCTTAAAGTGAAGCCCCTATATGAGAATTGTCCAACTATCATATACACACAATAGTATACTCCACTATTTTTTTTTACACTATATCATTTTTTGTATGTTTAATCTATTATTATACAATAAGCTAATGTCCTCCGATTTTTGTTCTTTAATTAAGATTTTTAGTTTTATTCTTCTAACAAAAATAGGCATTTTTTTATTTATTAAAATGCAATATAGTACTTTCATTACAAAATAAAGTAATATATATAATGTAATTACACATTTAATAATATATATAGACACCCCATTTTATTAAAAAAAACTTTAAACACTTTCTCTCAATTTTTCTTTATATTCTTTAGTTTCTTTTCTGCATTAATTTCAATTATTTTCTTATCTCATCTTTATAATTTTTTTTTAAAAATAATGTATATTTTTTTAATTTTTACCATAACATGATATTTATATATATATATATATATATATTAATTTATATATATATAAACATTTAAGATATATTTTTATTTATATGTATTTTAGAAAAAGAAAAAGAAGAAAAAATATAAAAGAAGGTGAGAATAATTTAAAAAAATATATATTGCTTTATGTTAGTTTTTAATAATAAGTGGGGTGTCTTAATAAAATTTAGGATGTAAATATGTTAAAATAAAAATATGTTGAGGGAGAGAGTCGAGGAAGAAGGGCACAGAGAGTGAAAATAAAATTTTGTTGTTGTCTTTACTTGTAACAACTCAAAACTTACTAATAAAGCTTAAGGGCATTGATTAGTGTGCTGGGAGGGCATAATTGGTTTATATGTGATTTAAATTATTTAATGCATGATTATGTGATAAGCATGCTTATATGATTATATGGATATATGAGATGCATGATTATGAGTATTAGTACGCACGTAGGCCCTGTTTAGATTATAAGGGCATATTCGTAATTTTGGCCTATTGAGGCATATATGTAATTATTTGCGATAAATTGTTAAGAGCACATTATTATGTGGATATATTTGCAGCTTGTGACTTAAGGCGATCCTAGTGAGTGGTTTAGCGAAATAGTCATAGCGGGGTTTTATACCCAACTCGGGAGAGCCTAGGGGTATTTCTGGGAATTTGGGAAATATATTGGAGACTATTGGATATTAAGAAAAATAATTTGTGACTAGTTAGGTGACGGGATTTAAGTGGTAAATATTAGGAAAACTTGAGGAGTTGGCGGGAATTGGGAACAAATGACCAAAATGCCCCTAGAATGACTAAAATGCTTAGGTTTTAATGGGAGGGCAAAATGGTCATTTGATGGTTAAAAAGAGGATAAGGGTCTTTTTACCTTTTTAGACTTAGTGGGATTTGTAGAATATGTTAGAAGCTGAAGGAAAGAAAAGGAAGAAAGAAAGAAGAAAAACAGAGAGACTCATTTTTCTCTCCCTATCGATCACTTCCTCTCTCACTCTCTTTGAGGATTTTTGAAGTTGTAACTCAGAGGAAGCTTAGGCTAGAGTTTGGGGCTTGGGTTCTTGGTGAAGCTAGAAGATTTATCAGGAATTAGCTACCCAATTAAGGTAAAGTTTAAAAGTTTTGATGAGTTTTCTGAGTTTTGTTGGAGTTGATTTCTGAACATGATCTTTGGATGGAAATTAAGGGATTTGAGCTTTGGGAACAGAGGAGCTAAAGGCTGGAAGGGCATAGAGGGAAATCTAGGGTCGAATTTTCCATTAAAGGTAACAATTCTGGACTTGATCATTTGAGTTTCTAGTTTTTCTGATGAGTTTTTGAGCTTCAAACTCAATTCTTGGTTTTCTGTGTTTAATGATGCATGTGGCCAAGTTTGATGTTGTTGGGCCATGTGGGATGAGATGTAGTGGATGGTAGGCTTAATTTGAAGTGTGGTTGAGGTTTGGAGGGGACTTATGGAGTTTCGGCTAGGGGAAATTCGAAGGAAAAACTCAGGGGATTTCTGGTGCTGTTGGTAGCGTTGTAGCGCTAGCAGTAGAGCACTACAGCGCTATGCCTGGGTTTTCTAGGGGATATTTTTTCTGTTTGTAGCACCCACCTTGGGTATTTTTCTTAGGGTTTTTGCTTGGAGGCTCGGGGGTCGATTCCACCACCCCGTTTGGTGGAATTGGGCTTCCCGGGAGCTTGGGATTGGTCCCGAGGTTGGGTTACAGAATTGAGGTTTAATGATAGTTCTATTTTACGGTTGTGACTAGGTGTATGCTAGGGCTCTTACGAGATCGTGCTTGAAGGTCGTTTTCATTAATCAAAGCAATCAGAATCAAGGGTAAAAAACTGCACTCGGTTTTGTGATTATGTTGGGACTAAGAGTTCCCTATATTTGTATGTGATGTCATAAGAAGGTATTATGCCATGTGGACATGCGATAAACGACCTAAGAGTGCCAGAATCAATAATCGCGCACAGGGCGCAGCTCGGGCATTGGTAGCTGAGGTTAAGTACATAATCACTAAGCTCGACCTAAGCGAGCTGAAGTCAGTGGGATAATAAGAGGGTGCGGCCTAAGAGCGTCGACCTTGGATATTGTGTGATATGTTTATTGTTGTTTAACTGATGATTGTGACAAGTTTGTTATCTGGATGACTGATTATTGGCTTATAGTTTGATGTCTTTGATTATTTGGGCAATATGACCTGTTGTATATCTGAGTGATGATTTGTGATATATTTGACTGTTGATTATCGTTTATGCTCTATTACATGGCTTTCTTGCTGGGCCTTGGCTCATGGGTGCTGCGTGGTGTAGGTAAAGGAAAGGGCAAGGTGGACCAATCCTGAGTTGGAGAGCTCTGGGGCTGAATGTACATAGTCATTTGATCGGCCGCCACGACCGAGAGATGGTAAAGGGATAGGAGAACCTAAAATGTCTATTTTTCCCTTAGAGTGGCTAATAGTTGTATATATCCTGGAATTTTGTAAACTGTCCTTTAAACTCTATTTCTTTTGGGATCCCATGTACAAAATGTTTATTTAAATGAAATGTATCTTTTATGACCAAAATCTTTTAACCCTACTTTAATTATAGTTTATGTAACACGTTTCTAACTAAATGACTTGATTAACAAGTCTTGCACCTTTATAAACACACAGCGTAACGGTCTTTGCTACCTAGGGCGTTACATTACTTTTTTTTTTAATAGTTTTGATTTTATTGATTGAGACTAGAGAGTACCATTTTATTAATTCACCAAAATTGAGTTTAGAGTAGTGTTATACCCAAAACTCGACATTGCCACATGGCGGTCCACAAACAATGACATGTCAAGACAAAGTAGAAAAACGCTATAGTCACCATCATTCACCAAGAAGAGTGACCATCGTCACTCTCTCATCACTTAGGTGGAGGCAGACCTCACCAACACCGATCTACTTCTTCCATTTCGTGAAGTCAAATAATCCCTATATAGCTAGGTTGCAGCCAATCATAAGAAGTAAAGAGGCCTAGCTAATCGAGTGCACGCCATAGGTTCCAGCTAGTTGCCAGATGTCCTAGTTGGTCGCCAAAGGCCTTAGCTGATTGCCCTAGATCCTCGTTGCTCGTAGGTGGCCCTCGCCACCCGAGCCTTCTTCCGCACCAAAGCGCGCCTTCAAGCTCTATATGAACAAGACATGATAGTATTATTTTTTGTGAGACAGAAACAAGTTGCCAACGTTAACTCTTCCCATCTTCGTGGCTATAAATAGAGCAAATTAAAATGTAACAAGGATCGAAAGAAAGATAAGTCAATAACTGTTCATTTTTGGAGAGAGCTCATACTCTCTCCATTACTGTTACAGCCCCAAGAACAAGATCAAACTTAGTGTACTTGTTCTTGAGGGTTCAAAGTTAATCACAAATATTACTCACTAAAGTGGACGTAAGTCATCTTGTTTGGCCCAAGCCACTATAACTTTTGTTTCTTTCATTTATAACCCCATTTATTTCTCTTTCTTTGGTTCACTATTCATAGCAAAGATTCCTTATTGGATTTTACACAAAAAAAAACTATTCATTTATTACTCTGTGCAAGTTGACGAATATAAACCAATCAACAAGTATCATTTTATATCAATTTTATAATTTTAGGGTATCTCATGAGTATTATTCATGATTAATAGATAGTTTGAATCTATATTTCACACGAAAAAAGTACCAAACTAGTAAAAAAGAATTTGTTAGATAACTTAATTAGTATTGTATACACCGTTTGTCGTCAACTAAAATGATTAATTAGAGCGATCAAGCACTTATAAACAAAAATAGGAAGAAAAGAAAAGAACTAGATTTTTTACATGGTTAAGTAGTTAAATCTACCTACATCTACGAGTCACTTTTATTATAATTTGCGTTAAAGCTTTGAGATAAATTTATAGAGTTTATGAGTACAATATTGTGCGTAGCCAATAAATGACATAATCTAGGCTTTTTATACACCCGATTTACAGAATACTCTCCCCTTAATTTTTGGGAAGTTACAACATATCTAATTTGAATTTGAAATACAAATAAATTTAAATAGATACAATCAATTGCATTACTTAACATAAATATCTCTTAAAAATAGGGTTGTTTATACACGGTTTCAACTAAACCCATACTAGTAGGAATTTATAACTGTGTACACGCTTTTTATGCGAACATGCTTTCTAGCCTGCAAGATGTTTCGAGCTCAACACAACGTTAACACCGCCTTATCATCGTTAGTCTTCTGAGACTGTCCTTCGAAGGGAACCTTTGGATTCGAGCTCACATTGCATGCTTGAGTGCCAGTGATGTGACACTTAAATATATCTTCAATATTTGCAGAAGTAATCATGCTGAATACTTTTCTCATTTTCGATCTTTTCACTTGTGAGCCTATATTTTGAGACTGCTATTTTGTTCTCGAAATTTGGGGTGTAATAGGTATAATAAATTTTATTAATTATAATTTATATAATAACTAGATATCTATATAATTATGAATTACAAAATACAAAATAAATAAATAAAAATATATAATTAAATGTTATAATTTGCTTATTTATTAAAAGTATATGTGCAATATAAATTATAAAATTAAAAAATATGTAAGGTTGAGATTTCAGGTTTTCTTTTGAATATGAGATTGTAAAGAGTTTGATATAATTTTGAAGAAAAAATTATAAAACTAAAGTAATGCGTGGTATAAGTTGATTATTATTAATTTAAGTGTTATGCATGTATATATGTTAAGGTGCATTAGTTTATTAGTGTGAAAACATTAAGTTATTTTTATTATTATTAGTACTATATTTAAACATATTATCATATAGTTAAAAGTTCAATATCATTTAATAATAGAAAAAAATAAAATGATAATATGAAAAACAAAATAGTAATCAAAACACAATAGATAGCTTCATTAAAATTCATTCTCACTCTCAAGTATTGGATAGTTAATGTAGAACTCTATATTTGATAGTATTTGATTATTTCACTACAAAATACAAGCATTTCATTATCCTCTCTACCGAGCTGACAAAATATGAAAAGTATATAGCATTGTCATTCTACTTAGCAATTAAAAAAAAACTATTGGTTTAATTTTTCTTAAAATGTGTTTAACTCATACATTATATCAAACATCTTTTATTTATTTATATGACAATTAAAAAATATAATAAAAATAAATACATGTTTGAATATATATATATAGGACTTTAAAATTAAGCAAACATGCATCATATGTTGCTTTCACTTAAATAATCAAGAAAATTAGGACCCTATAATATTATTCTTTTTGTGTTATACTTTTATCGATTTAACATTGTTAATTGCATACAATAAATGAAAGTAAGAAATGAAATTTTGGTAGAATAATTTCTCATATTATACATAGACAATAATTTTGTTTTTAAAAAAATTAATATAATAAAATTTTACCAAAAATTTATTCTAAAAATATATATTTAATTATTATAAAGACCGCATGTTATATTATATAATTATATCTATATATATTGTTTCAAAATAAAAATATATTTGATTATATATATAACCATCCCATATTGTTTTTTCTGTTTTTTTAGATTGTTGTTTTTTTAAAGTTATATTTGTTAAATAATGTATTAATTAATTTTATAATATATAAATATAAATATTTATTTGTAAATACAAAATAAATATATAATAAAATTATAAATATTTAACCCGTTCAAAGACAATTATAAATATTTAAACTATATATGTAAAACACTCTTAAAAATGAAACAAAATATCTTATAAAAATTTTGTCATAACATAAAAAATTTAAAAGATGTTGTATAAAACTGGGAAGAATATATAATAAAAAAAAATTAAAGAAATTAGATTGGACTACACAAATATAAAATACTTGCATCCCCATTATACACCTACTATTCTGGGCCAATTAGAAGCGAAGCTAGTGAAAATAGCCATATAGGTGCGGGCATTTCGTATGCCCGCACCACAGAAAAATTCTATATATATATATATATATTTATATGTGTTCATGTTTGGGACCCACATTCAAAATTGTTAGAATATTTGGTCTGCATTAAACATCAGAAAACATCGGCAAAGTTATGTTTTTTCTTCTAGTCCTGTCTACCATTTCGCCAGATGAGTCTACATTTATTTCTCGTATTTTTTAGTTTGATGACAGTTGTAAAGCTCTTTATAAATAGGTATTATTATCTCAGTTGTTTAATAGTGAGAAGAGAACATATTTCATTTGTAAATAATATAGGAGCTATTTCAGAGAGAGAGCTTGAGAGAGAAACACTTGGGTTATGGGTGAGAGATTTCTTTGTACATGGTCAAGTGTACTAGTGGTTTTGCTTGGGGTCAAGGCATTGTAATCCATCAAGTGTAGAAGTTCTTAAGTGGTGAAGTTGTAATCTCCATTGCTGGTTCATTGTGGAGAGAAGAACATCCCAATGGGAGTTCAAAGAGGTTGCAGCTCAAGTTTATTTGGGCTAAACCTCTATAATTCTTGGTGTTGATTTTATTGTTTTTCTTGCTGATTTTTCTATTAAATTTGTGCATGTTGTGTCTACTGGTTTGTTGATTTTGTGTTTGTAGATGAAGTTGGTGTGAGGAAGGTGAATTTCCTAACAGTGGTATCAAGAGCCAGGTTGATTGGCAAAGTTCAGCTTCAAGATCAAAGGTGACAAAGAAGGGAAGAACTGGCTGAATCAAGTTCTTCATCAGAAAGTGACAGAAAAAATCTCAGTCAAGAAAGAAGTCCAAGAATCAAGTTCGAAGGTTCAAGAATCTATTCAAAGTCTCTTGGATTGGAATTATTGCAACAATATGAGTAATATGAATCTTGAAATAGAGAGGTTTGATGGTAATGGGGATTTTAGAATTTGGAGAAGGAAAATTAAAGGAATGTTCGCTTCTCAAAAGTTATTGCGTGTTCTTGAAGATTCCATTTCATGGCCTGAAGGTACTACAAAAGATCAAAAAGAAGAAATGATCGAATCAACCATTGGAATTATGATTTTTCATTTGTCGGACTCCCTCATTAGAATGGTTGATAAAGAAGACACTCCATCCAAGATTTGGAATAAACTAGATGAGTTCTTTCAGCAAAAGACTCTCACCAACAAAATCTTTCTTAAGGAAAGAATCTTTGGATTTAAGATGAGAAGTAGCAAGAGTTTGGAGCAGAATTTGGCTGAGTTCCTAAGGATGAACATTGAGTTAGCTAACTTAGGAGAAGGAGAAGCTTTAAGTGATTAAAACCAAGAAATTATCATTTTAAATTCTCTGCCTGAATCGTTTAAGGAGGTCAAAAGTGCTATCAAGTATGGTCGTACATCAATTACTTTAGAAGAAGTACTTTCAGCATTGAAATCAAAGGATTTATAGTTAAAACCAGAGAAATCTTCTTCATAAAACCTTGGAGAAAGCTACTACGCAAGGGGTCGATCACCACACAAAAACTCAAATGGCTATCATGGTAAAAGGCACAGCAAGAGCAAAGGTAAATCTGGTTCCAGGGGTCCAAAAAATTCAAGGGCGTGTTTCATTGTGGCAAGATTGGTCACATGAAGAGAGATTGTTATTTCTGGCTCAAAAAACAAAAGGGCAGGAGTTTCATCTATGGAAATGCTAGATCCATCTATGAGGGAAAATCTGAACATACGGATTCAACAAATATGGGAGAAGATTGCAATGATGTTGAAGCTTTAATTACAGCAACAGGAGAAAATGAAAAAGATTGGATCTTGGACTCTGGGTGTTCATACCATATGACTTTCAATATGGAATGACTTCAAGATTTCAGAGAGTTGAATGGTGGTCAGGTTATTATGGGGAATAATCAATCTTTCCAAGTAACTGGAATAGGCTCAATTAACATCAAAATGTTTGATGGTGTCATTCGAACATTGAAGAATGTCAGGTATGTTCTTAATCTATCTAGAAATTTGGTTTCACTAAGCGTGCTTGATGATGCAAATTATACAGTAAAAATAGAGCGTGGAACCATGAAGATTTGTAGAGGTTCAATGGTAGTTCTTAAGGGAATTAAGAAGGACTCTCTATACTACCTACTTGGTGAAATAGTAACTGGCAGTAACACTTTAGCTAAGGCACCAGAAGATCACAAGGAAATCCTATGGCATAGGAGGCTTGGTCACATAAGTGATAAAGGCTTGCAAGTGTTAAAGCAACAAAGATTACTTGGAAAGGATAAGGTGAACAAGGTAGATTTTTGTGAGAATTGTGTCTTGGGAAAACATCATAGATTGGCTTTCAAAGTTGGGCAACACAATTCAAGGGGCATACTTGAATACCTACATTACTACACCAAATATCACTTTTCCATAACATTGGATTATAAGTTTATTTAAAAAGTATTATAGTATATCTAAAAAAAAAGTGCTCCTTTAAAAAACAAAATCGCGGTAGCTTTCCAAAAAAACCAAAATAAAAGCGCTAAATTTTTTCTTTAGAAAAAAAAAGCCGAATACAATTTTCAATTAGCCCTATCTCTACTCCATTCTCCCTCTCTATTCATTGTTTTCTCTACACTACCTCAGACCACCCATTCTTCGATCGGAGATGCTGCCTCCTCGCCGCCTAGTACCAACAACAACAACAGCAGCAGCTTGATTGGCGCCGCCACCACTGCTGAGGGTGTTAAGGGGATGAAGAAAACTGGTGGAGCAAGGCTATGGATGAGATTTGATCGCTTTGGGCAATCGGAGCTCATCGAGTGCGACAAGAATACCATAATCCGTCGCGCCTCCATTCCCCCTCACGACTTGAAGATTCTTGGACCTCTCTTTTCTCATTCCTCTAACATCCTTGGTAATTTCCCCTTTTTTGATGTGAATTTGTTCTAATTTCAATATCATAATATTGTAAATTTTGTTTAGGGAATATATATATATGTCTTCTAGTTTTGAAAATTTAATGTAGTTACAGATTATTTATATGAACAATTTCAGAAGAAACTATTTTGGAGTTGTTCTCTTTCACCTTGCCCGTTCCCCTCACTTTAATGAAATCTGCCCAAGCTATAGCTTTACAATCCAATTAGTCAAAAGTAGCTAAAGAATCGATGAGCCCTGGTATCTGATTCTTTGTTTGTTGTATATTAATTATGTATGGTAGTTGGTTATGATAAATTGTATAAGTATATTTGCTATATTTGTCTTGTAGCAAGAGAGAAGGCCATGGTGGTTAATTTAGAACTTATTAAGGCAATAGTTACAGCTGAAGAGGTGTTGTTGCTTGACCCTCTTCGCCAGAAAGTTCTTCAGTTTATGGATCAACTCAGGCAACAACTTCCTAATAAAGGCCCATTTCAAATCAATGGAGCAGCAGGTCCTTTTGAGGAACAAGAAAATGAAATGAATGATTTAACAAGTAAACATTGGTTACCTGTTCCAGAGGCTGTTGAAGGTCTGCAATGTGAGCATCCATTTGAGTTTCAAGTTCTTGAGATTGCATTCGACGTTGTTTGTACGTTCTTGGATTCCACTGTGGCGGACCTCGAGAGAGAAGCTTACCCTGTTTTGGACAAACTGGCAAGGAATGTAAGCACTTTTAATGATCTTCAACTGGCAAGGTTTTTGTTTCTTCATTTGTTATCTTTTTTGCTAACATACTCTTTTGACCATTTCTCTGCAGGATCACAGAGAAAGTGAATGGCAGGTGGGATGTTTGTGTGAGCCTTAGTGATGGGCAATTTCAACAGGTATTTGAATTTTTATGTTAAATGAGAGTACTTTGATGTTGTTCTGCACTTTTAAGGGTGTTTTATTCTGATTGTTTTCTCTTGTTAAACCAGGTTAGCTTTGTAAATTCGATTGCCACAATCAAGGGTGGAACTCATGTAGATCACGTCACAAGTCAGATCACTAATCATGTCATGAATCCTGTAAATAAGAAGAACAAGAATGCCAACTTGAAAGCCCACAATGTGAAGAATTATTTATGGGTTTTTGTCAATGCTCTTATTGACAATCCTGCTTTTGATTCTCAAACTAAAGAAACTCTTACCATTCGTCCAAGCAGTTTTGGGTCTAAATGTGAACTCCCACCAGAGTTCTTAAAGAAAGGTTCGGGAAGCTCTTTGCTTGTTTATGTAGATGCACTCTTATCATTACTTTCTGTATCTTTGTTTATGTTTTACCTTTTAAACTTGCAGTGGCAAAGTCTGACATTGTGGATAGTCTTCTTTCCTAGGCCAACTTCAAGCAGAACAAGGATCTTAAGAAAACAGATGGAGCTAAGACAGAAAGGGTTCACAATATCAATAAGATGGAGGATGCTAATGAAGCCGGAGGAAGGAACTCTGAAAAATGTACCTTGATTTTGACTGAAGGAGATTCGGCCAAAGCTCTAGCAGTAAGTTGAATGGCTTCAAAAATTAGTTCATTCATAATCTGAACTTGCATTATATTTCATTTTAACTCATTTGAGTACAAATAGATGTCTGGACTCTCTGTCGTTGGTCGAGACCATTATGGTGTTTTCCCATTGAGGGGTAAACTACTCAATGTATGGGAAGCTAGCGCTACCCAGGTGAGGGACAATGAGGAAATCAAGAACATCAAGAGAATTCTTGGGTTGCAGCAAGATAAGGAATACACAAGCGTGAAGTCTCTGAGATACGGTCATCTGATGATAATGACTGATCAGGTTCGATGCCTTTTCATTCGATTGTTTAATAGAAACAGTGCAATACTTTTTTGCTGATCTTTTTATGTTCGTACAAGATCACGATGGTTCACATATCAAGGGTTTGTTTATTAATTTCATTCATTCTTTCTAGCCATCACTTTTGAGAATTCCATCCTTCTTGGTGGAGTTTATTACTCCTATTGTGAAGGTTGGTGTCTTCGTTTGTTAAGTTTTTGTGTTGGAGTTCAATTATGGAGAATACCCGTTTCTAACTTATCTTCCATTGGCATTTACAGGCAACTAACAAAAGTGGAAACGAATTAGCATTTTATACCATACCCGAGTATGAGGCCTAGAAGGAAAGTTTGAGGGGAAATGCAAGTGGGTGGACCATAAAGTACTATAAGGTTTGTGTTATTCAACTTATAAGTAAGACACCTGCTAGAATTATGGGATTTTATGAAGCATCAAAATTTTCTAGTTTTTCATGAACTCATCTTTCTTTATTATGTTTTCCAGGGGTTGGGAACCAGCACATCAAAGGAAGGAAGGGATTACTTTCAAAATCTGGACATGCACAAAAAAGATTTCATGTGGGTGGATGAGAAAGATGGTGAGGCAATTGAGCTTGCATTTAGTAAGAAAAAGATAGAAGAGAGAAAGTGTTGGCTCCGTAGATTTGAGGTATGAAAAGGAACTTATATAATTTTCTTTGGAAATAGATGGAGAGTAAATTCTTAATCCTTTTTTGTTGATTTTCAGCCTGGTACTCACCTGGACCAAAAGGAAAAGCTCATTAAATACAACGACCTTGTTCACAAGGAACTTATATTGTTTTCTTTGGCTGATCTACAAAGTTCCATTCCTTCAATGGTTGATGGCCTAAAGCCTGATCAAAGGAAGATCCTCTTTTGTTCTTTCAAGAGGAACTTTGTAAAAGAAGCAAAGGTTGCTCAGTTTTCTGGTTATGTATCTGAACATTCAGCCTATCACCATGGTGAGGCGAGTCTTGCCGGTACCATCATTGGAATGGCACAGGATTATGTGGGTAGTAACAACATCAATCTTTTACAGCCAAATGGTCAGTTTGGCACACGTAACCTGGTAAATGAGCTCTGCCCATTTCTATAATTCTCATCAAGTTTTCATTTGTGTGTAGTTATTTACTACTATACCGTTTCTTTACGACCAGGGAGGAAAGGACCATGCTAGTGCTCGTTATATCTATACCCGCTTATCTCCTATCACAAGGTCACTTTTCCCAAAGGATGATGACATCCTTCTTGACTACTTGGATGAGGATGGTCAATCCATTGAGCCAACTTGGTACGTGCCAGTCATTCCACATTTTGATGGTCAATACAATGGGACCTTTTGGCGAAAAGATTATTATAGCAGCTATAAAGGTATGCTTTCATTCCACATTTTGGCTTAATATTCCCATGGAAGAATTATTTTATTGTTTATGCGAATTCGTCTTTTTTACTACATTCAAATGTGCAGTGAGGTAAAACATCTTTTTTGGGGTATCCTCCCAAAGGCAAGATTTATAGTTTGCCACCTATTATGTGCCACAGATAACTATTTAACAAGTCCTAGAAGCTTAAAGAACACTACGCTATACAATACTACAGAAAATTTGTTTCTTATTCTAACCATAGAGATAATCTAATGGTTTTATACTTGCACTTTATCCGTGTAATTTATAACACTGTTGATTATATATTTATTATTCTTTTTAAAGGCATACAAGATGGGAAAATGGAATAAAGAGTTTCACTTATGTGGTGAGCTTTTCCAATTCTATCTAATCTTTTTCAGATGTAAATTATGCTATTTAATTTGTTACAGTAACCTTGTTATTATGAACACTTAGAATCTTGTGCAACTGGGATATCTAACTAAAACTAATCTAGATTTCTGATGTTTTGATAATACTAATTAACAATTGATAATTTTAAAACATTGGACAACATGATGGATATCAAAGCACCAAAATTTCCCCCCTAACTTTTCTTTCCTGGTTGTGTTTTGATAACAGAGGAAGTGAAGTCCAAACATCCAAAGATTACCTATGCTGATCTTTACCAGGTGATTATAGTTTGTGTTTAAAAGCTCTTTCTATCTAGGGCAATAATAATCATTATTCTAAGAAAAAAAATTATGTTAGTTGAACAACAATTTGTTATAAATATGATTAATAGATAGGTGCTACCCTCTATATCTGTACGAACCTTAGATAAGATGGTTTGCTATAAAATGCTACAATTTATCTTCAACGCTCATCTTTGTTGTATGTGACATTTTCTATTAATAATTTAGAACCATTCCAATTGTAAGAATGTGGCATAGTTATTATCCCCTTATATTTTCTAAAGTTGGACCATATATGGGTAGTTAAATATTTAGTGTAAATTTTCTATGACCCTAGCATATATTTTTTCTTAGTTTCTTAAATTGTTATTATGAACACTTAGAATCTTGTGCAACTGGGATATCTAACTAAAACTAATCTAGATTTCTGATGTTTTGATAATACTAATTAACAATTGATAATTTTAAAACATTGGACAACATGATGGATATCAAAGCACCAAAATTTCCCCCCTAACTTTTCTTTCCTGGTTGTGTTTTGATAACAGAGGAAGTGAAGTCCAAACATCCAAAGATTACCTATGCTGATCTTTACCAGGTGATTATAGTTTGTGTTTAAAAGCTCTTTCTATCTAGGGCAATAATAATCATTATTCTAAGAAAAAAAATTATGTTAGTTGAACAACAATTTGTTATAAATATGATTAATAGATAGGTGCTACCCTCTATATCTGTACGAACCTTAGATAAGATGGTTTGCTATAAAATGCTACAATTTATCTTCAACGCTCATCTTTGTTGTATGTGACATTTTCTATTAATAATTTAGAACCATTCCAATTGTAAGAATGTGGCATAGTTATTATCCCCTTATATTTTCTAAAGTTGGACCATATATGGGTAGTTAAATATTTAGTGTAAATTTTCTATGACCCTAGCATATATTTTTTCTTAGTTTCTTAAATTGTTATTATGAACACTTAGAATCTTGTGCAACTGGGATATCTAACTAAAACTAATCTAGATTTCTGATGTTTTGATAATACTAATTAACAATTGATAATTTTAAAACATTGGACAACATGATGGATATCAAAGCACCAAAATTTCCCCCCTAACTTTTCTTTCCTGGTTGTGTTTTGATAACAGAGGAAGTGAAGTCCAAACATCCAAAGATTACCTATGCTGATCTTTACCAGGTGATTATAGTTTGTGTTTAAAAGCTCTTTCTATCTAGGGCAATAATAATCATTATTCTAAGAAAAAAAATTATGTTAGTTGAACAACAATTTGTTATAAATATGATTAATAGATAGGTGCTACCTTCTATATCTGTACGAACCTTAGATAAGATGGTTTGCTATAAAATGCTACAATTTATCTTCAACGCTCATCTTTGTTGTATGTGACATTTTCTATTAATAATTTAGAACCATTCCAATTGTAAGAATGTGGCATAGTTATTATCCCCTTATATTTTCTAAAGTTGGACCATATATGGGTAGTTAAATATTTAGTGTAAATTTTCTATGACCCTAGCATATATTTTTTCTTAGTTTCTTAAATTGTTTGTAGATGTGCATATAGCTTCAGCTGGTCACTCTAGCCTCTCTATAAATTGACATCAATATTTCCATTTTATAGAGTTATTCAATTAAGTTATATTCTGTTATGTTTGGTTTAGCTTGTTGGGGTTGTTGCTGTTGAGGTCACTGAAGGTCCAACTATTAACTTTGTTCCATGAACAATCTTCAAATAATCAGGTTAGACTCACTGACTGCTAATTCAATATCCATTTCTTTGTTTGTAGGATCAATAATTTTTCTTCTTCTTTTCTCTATTGCAGTAGAGAAATAACACACATAAGACATTACCATAATTCTATTAAATCATAGCACTATTTAGGCACTTGTTATGGAAAAAAAACACAAACTGATAAACCAAGTTTGCCATTCTTTCTAGTTAAGATCAGCTCATTCATGTGCCTCACTTGAATAGAAAGTCTCATGATTATTGATTGGACTTTTATAGCCTTTACATACTCTTTACAGACTACAATGATACACATATCTGATTGGCTTTCAGTAATTTCAATGGCTTCAGTTTTATGATTATGTTGATATATTTAATGGTCAGAACTATTAAATTAATGTACCAGGAAACTTTTGCTAATTTCTGTTTTTCTATTCTTTGTATTTATGCACAAACTTATGAATGCCTTGGTGTCTAATGTAGTTGGTTAATTGTGTGCTTTTGTTTGATCGATTAGAACTCTTGCATGATATTCACTTGAGTACTTTACAAATTTTAGTATTTTCCTTTTATTTTTTTAGCATCTATTCATTTCTTAAAAAAAATGTGTGCTTTGACCTTTGAGTTGTACCAAAGCTGATGGTCAACATGATTTGATGGGGGACGTACATCTCATTCATTTGCTTTGCATTTTGACAAACGTTTGTAATGTTCCTTGCTTTTTTTGGCAGTGGCTTCGAACATAAAGCACACTCTGATGCTGGTTTTTGTAGCTTAGTTTATTGTGATGTTCAGACTAATGAATTAGCACAACCATTTATACTCTTTATTACTTCCTTTTAAGTAAGCCTAATCACAACCATCTAATTTTGGATGTCCAGTTCCTAGTGTCACCTCTAGCTATCCAACTTTGAACAGCCAACAGCTGCCACCTCAACCTCCACCTCCAGTTATGCCCCAAGGTCCACCTCCAGGTCCACTGCCATAAGCTTCGTCTTGGAGGCCTGAGTCTAGTTCGTCTGAATTCCCTCCTGTGCAGGTTTGGATTTTCTATTTTAGAGTTTAGGAGGAAAATTACACGCTATTATGTGTGAGCTTATGTCTTGTATATGAAATTATTTTCTTCTTATACATATCAGCTCTCTAATATTGGCATCTTATGAGCTGTCATAATGATTGTGATGAGAGCTTTAAAAATATCATTAAACCTTAAATAATTTTGCAAAAATTACAAACACTTTCTAGCATTTTATTTTGAATACTTTTTACTTGATTGGGGTTGGAGGAGCTTTATGTCAAGCTGACACAATCATGTCTTATCTAAATGCTATTTTCTGATTTTTTTTAATTTATAAAATATGTATCGAATCCCACTAATAGAAGAACTAGAAGTGCTTTTTTTTCATCTGTCAGAGTAGCCAAACATTGTTGGTATAGATGCATCTGGTCACTATTTTTTGAATCTCTTCAGTTTTCCTTCTCGTTATTATTGATAATTATTCCCTTTCCACTTCTCATACAAAATGGTCAGACTACAAAACCATCTGTAGTTTGGTTTTGCTCTAATAGGTTTCAACTAATGTTTTTTCGTTGGGATTGTTTATCACGAATCAAGTCAAAAATGTTATTTTTATGGTATTGGCTTTAAGGTCTGTTAACTATTTCTTGCACTTTGGAATTGGCACAAATGGGAATCTTCAATTTGTTGTGTTTTGATTATTTAAAAATTTGCCAAGAGTTTCTTTTCTTCATAGGCTTGTTTGATTTTTCTATAAATTTTTTGGTTTACCTTGTTCTTTCTATTGATATTTTTTTTCTTTATGCTCTAGGTGGTGTGTTTTGCTTTAATGGGCATTGGCAGCTCATTTCATGCTCAAGAAACTGCTGTGAGTGGGCAATTGGAGAGTCGACTGTGGTAAATACTGTTCTTTTCTTGTGTATTGTTTTATGTTTGGGGTCATTTGGGACATGTTACTATCTAATTCTTTTGAGATCTGCACGTAAAAGCCTCAACTTATCTGTTTGCATACATTTGTTGAAAACATCAGGTTCTGGCCTTCTGGTACTGTGTGACTTCAGGCCATCAACTACAGAGGTTAACATAACAATAAAGCTTTTACTTGTGTTGCTTCTCTCGACAGTGGAGTTTTGTTGTCTCAGTTCACGTTTTGGTGGCATGATAGATATGGAATCTGTCGAGGACGTGGCTAATATTTCTAATGTGTCTGGGATTACTACCCATTCTTTGCAACTGTACAGTCATTGCTGACCACTGGACCCTCTCTCTACAACTGTACAGTCATTGCAACTGTTGTTTTTTAATTTGGCAAATACTAGGAGCTTAGGCATATATGCACTGTCAAGGGAGAATATTTTGTGCTGAAAGTAGTAACTTTTCAATATATTGAATATTTAAAACTATTTGAATACTTAAAGAACATTTTGTTGTTGATGACAATGTTGAATGTTTTAAACTAATTTGTGGTATTTGAATACTGTTGTATTTCAATACAACTGTACAGTCATTGCAACTGTTGTTTTTTAATTTGGCAAATACTAGGAGCTTAGGCATATATGCACTGTCAGGGGAGAATATTTTGTGCTGAAATTAGTAACTTTTCAATATATTGAATATTTAAAACTATTTGAATACTTAAAGAACATTTTGTTGTTGATGACAGTGTTGAATGTTTTAAACTGATTTGTGGATTTTTAATACAATGTTGAATGTTTTTACTTTTTGTTATTTGAAAATTAAGTTCATTTGATGATGCTAGTATATATTAGAAAGCTAATTTTAATTATATAAAAAAATTAAAATATAATAGAATAAATTAGTGTTATATAAATGAATATATAATGAGAATTTAAACTTATCTAAATATTAAAATAATACGAATATTGTGTTATAATATCTATTACAATAACACTTTTTATGTAAAGAATTTTGTTATGTAAACTTCATTACATAACACAAAAAATGTGTTATACTAAAGTGTAGTATAACACAAATTTATAGGTATTAAAATGTGTTATATAATTGACTATAAATAATATAATTAAACACTTATCTATTTATTAAAATAACACAGAAAGTGTGTTATCGTTGACAATATAATAACATATCTGTATAACAATGATAAATTGTTATGTAAAGTACCCTGACCTACGATAACATAGTCGGTCTTAACACATCAAAAAGTGTTATGGTATGTTTTGATAACACATTTTTGGTTTTATTAAAAGCATTTTTTCTTGTAGTGCATGCAGACTTATGGGGTCCAGAAATGACTCCAACAATTGGAGGTAATAATTACTTTCTTTCTATTGTAGATGATTTTTCTAGAAAAATATGGGTGCATTTATTGAAACATAAAAATGATGCATTTGAGGCTTTTAAAAATTGGAAAGTTCTTATGGAAAATCAAACAAATAGGAAGATTAAAATATTGAGGACCGTTAATGGATTAGCATTTTGCAATGAGATTTTTTATTCATATTGTAGAGAGAATGGTATTCAAAGACATAGGACTATGAGATTAACACCTCAACAAAATAGGGTGGCTGAGAGAATGAACCGAACACTACTTGATAAAACTAGATGTATGCTGATTAGTTCAATTATACCCAAGGGATTTTGGGGGGAAGCTATAATGACAGCTGCATATCTAGTAAATATATGTCCTAATACAACTATAGAGTTTAAGACACCTGAAGAAAAATGGTCCAATAAACCACCAAACTTGTCACACTTAAGAGTATTTGGGTGTGCTGCTTATGCACATCAAAGAGAGGGTAAATTAGATCCTGGAGCAGTTAAGTGTGTATTTTTGGGTTGCCCACAGGGAACTAAAGGTTACAAATTATGGGTTAAAGAAAATAAAGGTTACAAACTTATAATCAGTCGTGATGTTATATTTAAAGAATATTATTTTCCTTGTCTATCCCAAACTAACATTCCTGCAGGACAAGAACAAAACAGTGCTAACAATGCAGGTATAGTAGAGACTTTAATTCAGATGGAAACAAGAGCACCCAACACAAATCATGTGGAGGTAAATAAGATTCAGACCCCAACTCGAACTCTAGCTGAAATGCAACCAGAACAAAGTGTAGATTCATCTGAAATACATGTAGATCTGACTGCATCATATCATCTTGTAAGAGGCAGAGTCAGGAGAGAACCAAAACCAGTCCAGAAGCTTATACTTACAGCTTGGGATGACATAATAGCCTATGCACTGAAGTCAGCACTTGAGTTAGCTAATTCAGAACCCAACTCATATGAAGAGGCAGTAAAGGTTCAGATTCAAAGCATTGGATTGATGCTATGAAGGAGGAAGTGAGGTCTTTGTACAAGAATGATACTTGGACGTTGTTTAATAGAACCAAAGACAAGAATGTTGTAGCATGTAGATGGTTGTTCAAATTAAAAGAAGGTATGAATGATCAAGAACCAGTGAGATACAAAGCAAGGTTGGTTGTTAAGGGCTTCACTCAAAAGGAGGGAGTGGATTTTACAGAGAGTTTCTCACCAGTCATTAAATATAAAACCATAAGAATCATGTTATCTTTTGTTGCCCAGTTCAATCTGGAACTTGACCAGATGGATGTAAAAACTATTTTTTTACATGGTGACTTAGAAGAGACTTTTTACCTGGAGCTACCAATTGGGTTTGAGATGTTCAAAGGCCAAGATAAAGTTTGTTTGCTCAAGAGATCGTTGTATTTCCTTAAGCAATCACCTTGGCAGTGGTATAAACGTTTTGATGGGTTCATAATAAAGCATGGTTTTCAAAGAACATACTATGATCCTTGCCTTTACTTCAAAGGACAACAATTCAAAGATGTTGAGTATCTATTGTTGTATGTGGATGATATGTTGTTGATTAGTGACAAAAGGGACAACTTGAATAAGTTGAAGGCTCTTCTCAAAACAGAATTTGAAATGAAGGATTTGGGCATGGCTACAAAGATTTTAGGTATGGAGATCAAGAGATATAGGGAACAACATACCATCTTCATCACTCAAAAGTATTATGTTGAAAAGGTTCAAAAAAGGTTTTCTAAGAAGGGTGCTAAAGTTGTCAAACAACCATTGAGAAGTCAATATCAGCTTACAAATGTTGATTTTCATAAAACTGAGTTTGAAAAGGAAAATATGGCCAAGGTACGTTACTCTAATGTTGTTGGAGCTATAATGTATCTAATGATTTGCACTAGGCCTGATTTATCACACTCTATTAGTGCTCTAAGTAGATACATGGAAAATCCTGGAAGAATTCATTGGGATACTATGAAGTGGTTGTTGTGTTATTTGATTAATACTACTAGACATGGGTTGGTGTACAAGCGACACCATAATCAGGTGGAAATCAGTGGGTTTGTAGACTCGGATTATGCTGGAGACCGAGACACTAGAAAGTCTACTATAGCCTATTACTTTCTAGCAAGTGGGAATTGTGTGAGTTGGAAGTCTCGACTACAATCTATAGTTGCACTTTCAACTACTGAAACTGAGTACATGGCTACTACTGAAGCAATCAAAGAAGGTATTTGGATTCAAGGTCTTCTAAAAGAGCTACAAGTGTTCAAAGGAAAAGCTACAATTTTTTCAGATAGTCAAAGTGCCTTGACCAGACTAAGCATGTGGAGATCAAGTATCACTTTATTCATGACAAAGTCACTGAAGGTGTGATCAATGTCGAAAAAGTCCCCACAGAAGAGAACCCCGCTGATGCTGGAACTAAGATATTGCCATTGAGCAAGTTTAACTACTGCCTAAGCTTGCTCGGAATTGATCATGGATGATAGTTGATGGCTAAACTAGGATCCATGAGAAGTTATGTTTATCTCTGCAATCCATGTTTAATGAAGACCAAGGTGGAAATTTGTTAGAATATTTGGTTTGCATTAAACATCTGAACACATCAGCAAAGTTACGTTTTTTCTTCTAGTCTTGTCTACCATTTCGCCAGATGAGTCTACATTTATTTCTAGTATTTTTAAGTTTGATGACAGTCGTAAAACCCTCTATAAATAGGTATTATTATCTCAATTGTTTAATAGTGAGAAGATAACTGATTTCATTTGTAAATAATAGGAGCTATTTCAGAGAGAGAAAGAGAGAGAGCTTGAGAGAAAAACACGTGGGTGTTGGGTGAGAGATTTCTTTGTACATGGTCAAGTGTACCTGGGGTTTTGCTTGGGTTCAAGTCATTGTAATCCATCAAGTGTAAAAGTTCTCTAGTGGTGACAAGTTGTAATCTCTATTGCTGTTTCATAGTGCAGAGAATAACATCCCAAGGGGAGTTCAAAGAGGATGTAGGCTCAAATTTATTTGGGTTGAACCTCTATAATTCTTGGTGTTGATTTTATTGTTTTTCTTGCTGATTTTTCTATTTAATTTGTGCATGTTGTGTCTAATGATTTATTGATTTTGTATTTGTAAATGAAGCTGGTGTGAGGCAGGTGAACTTCCTAACAAAAACCTTTCTATTTAAACAATTAGGCTAGTTCCGAAATAAATAATAGAACGGGTGGAGAAAATTACTTTGCAGCCGTAAGTATAAAATGCTTAATTAATAAAAAAAATATTGCTATTTTTTCTGCACAAATATATAATATTTAAAATATTATATATATAATTTTGTACACGATTTAGTTTTTTGAACACCGACTAGCTAAATCTGAGCTTGTTTTGTTTTTTTGTCCAATAAATCTTTCAAGTGTAGTCGTTAACTAATGTCAAACTTTCTGGTGGGTTGTTTATGTAGATTTGATCTGATTTGATGACCAGTTGCTACCAGATTTAGAGAAGAGGTGACCATATTTATTATCCACGAGTGAAAAGAATGAAAGGCATCTTCAAAGGTATGATCGTGTAGGGCACTTTGAAACTCCATTAGATTTTTGGAAGAATTTTCTTTGCATGTGACCATTCTATTCTGCATGAAAATAAGAGACGTCCAGTCCTTTAGTTATCATTTATAATAATTTTTGACATATGTCGTCCTTTACATCAAGTGTTGTCATTTTTTTTTAATATTTTTCATGTTTAAAATCATTTGAATCCTATAAAAACAAAAATTCTTTTGAAAACATATGTATTGTCTGTACGTGTGTGTGAGCTTTTATTTTTTTTCTTCTTTTGCATGTATATCTAAAATATCCTAAAATATGGTCTTATTATTAATGTAAGCATATATCATTTTATTAACTATGTGAGGATTTCATAATTATTTCTACCGAAAATATCCTCACTACAAAAAAAAGCTATACCGAGAACACTTCTCGGTATATACATTTTCAGATGCGTGGGGGCCTTTTTGCGGTTTTGGAATAGGGTTAGTGGCTATACCGAGAACATGTTCTCGGTATAGGTTCAATAAATATCCCAGCACGCGACCCCCTTTCTTCTTCTTCTCTTTCCCTCAATTTTTACAAACCGAGCCTCCCCTTTCTTCTCTGCCTCTCTCCACCGAATTCCTCAATTTCCCTCTAAAAAATATCATTTTTAGGTCAAAAAATCACCCAAGTTAAGGGGTTTCTCTCTATTTCTTAAGGGTAAGATTTATTTCTTCATATATATATATTTATGAAATAGTAATATATTTTTGTATTTTTTGTTTGAAGGTGTTGGTAATTTGTTTTTAATTTTTCTATTTTGTTTGATTTTTTTTTTCAATTTTTGAATGATTTATGTTTTTTTTATATAAATCAATTAATATTAGTTTTAATAAAAATCTGTTATTATATTAGGGTGAATGTATTTATTATTAGGTTTTACAAATGTTTATTAGTAAAAATGAGGTTAGGAATTAGAAAATTGTTAGATTGTTAATTAGTATTTTTTTTTGTATTAAAATAGATTCTTTGTTGTTTTGGTAAAAGTTATGTATTAAACATATTAGTAAACGTATCAAATATTTGAGTGTTAATTTGAAATTTTTGGGTGCTAATGGTAGTATGTTGTTGTTGTTAATTTTTTTTTTTGGTTATGTTAGTTGTAAAAAATCAGATTTTATGAATATTGATGATATGTTGTTGTTAATTTTTAGTAGAACTATGATATTTTGATTAGAAAATTGAATAATTAATAAAATTTAGACTAATAATTATAAATTATATAGTTGTTTACAATGTATTTGTATTGCTCTGTGCATGTTCCGGGACTTGATATTTTTTATGTGTTATTTGCATGTTTTTAAATTTTGGGATAGATGACAATACAGTTGTTATGCTGTCGAATTTTATATAGAATTATAAAATTTAGAAATTTTGTGAATATTAGTAAAAACACTCAATAAAAAATTTAATAGGTTTAAATAATTAAATAACTTTTAACCAAATCCTAGAAATTGTGTGAAAATTAATTAAATTATTCAATAAAGTAAAAGAAAAAATTTTAATTTAATAAATAATTAATTAACATTTATAATTTTCACTATTTTTTGTAATTAAAATTAAAATTAATATTTGAAGTTAGAAAAAAATATGTCAAATTTAAATAATTTTAATAATATTTACACTCAAATATATTATAGTTAGATATCAAAAAACAACATAATTAACTTCAAAGAGCATAAGACATTATAAAAAAAAATATGTAATTTTATTTGTTTTTCTTTGGTAATAAGAAATTATTACCAAATATATGATAGTGTGTTATTATCACCTAGTGATAATTTTTTTTATTTTATTAGTGTTCATCACAAGAAGCCTTAGACTCGTTCTGAGAGGGTGAGTCATTGAAGACTCTTAAATTTGCATCTCTTAATTAGGACACACACACAAATCCACTTACTATTGATCCTCCGCAAACTAGGGATGAAGAGATGACTGAGATGAGAGAGCATGTTCGACAATTAGAGGAGCACATCCGGACTCATTGTATCACCCCGGGATCTCAATGTGCCCCACCACCACCTAATGATCCCGATGTTGGAGTACCGAGTCAGTAGGACTTATGTAAGGATTTTATTACTATGGACTATTACATTTTCATGTTTAGGACAACTCTTTATTTTGATTCAGCAAACACGCTCTTATGTTTTTATTTATATGTTTAATATAAGTGTTTTAATTTTATTCTATTGTTTTATATTTAATTCAAATTAAATCAATCAATAAATATATAACTGAATAAGCATTGCAAATATAAAAAAATCTCGGTTCAGTCTATACTGAGGACAATGTCCTCGGTATAACCCACCCATATGACAAAATTGGACATATTGTGCCGAGGACATTGTCAGCTCTATACCGAGGACAATGTCCTCGGTACAACTTATACCAATGACATGTTGAATGTCCTCGGTAGAAGTTTATCTCTACCGACGCAGCTATACCGATGACCTACTACCGAGAACATGTTCTCAGTATAGTTTCTCCTGTGAACATTTTGGCTTCTACCGACTACATTTGTTCTTGGTATAGGCCTTATTTTTTGTAGTGCCTTAAGGTTAGATTAATCCTTTTTTTGGATCCACATGCTTGACAATATTTTTTTTAGGGTATATTATTCTCTTTAATTGTTAGTTCTTTTTAGAGTATTTATCCCACATAAAAATGTGATAATATTAAGTTATTTACAATAATATATATATAAGTTATTTTATTTATTATCAATTGGTTTTATGTTTAAGGATAACTTTTCTCTTATCTCCACTCAATATGATAAGTATAGTCATAATATTATTAAAAGAAAATTATCTTATTTAAATTGGGTCATGCCTGACAAGGTTTTTGAATGTAAATACAGTTACACATTATCTATTTTATTTGCTTTATGAACTTGTTTAGTTAGCACATGTTAATGCCCAACACTAAATTGGTTGCTAGAAAAAAAAAACTATTTGGGGTCATTGGGCCGATATCAATATATTAGGTAAAGCTTTTAAATTTACTATTGTGGGCCATGTCTGACAAAGTTTTTGAATGTGAATACAGTTACACATGCATTATCTGTTTTGTTTTCTTTTTGAATTGGTTTAGTTACCACACATTAATGGGTTGGGCCAACAATAAACTGGTTGCTAGAAAAATAAAAAAAATAAAAAACAAACTATTAGGCTCATTAGTTCGATATCAATGTATTAGGCCATGCTTTTAAATTTACCATTATGGGCCAATGAAAATATCAATCTTATTGTTAAGTGAAAAACTTAATTGCCTTTTTAACACAAATGGAAGATGTAGAAACAACTTTAAATCCATAATTGGCTTCAATATTGGCTGAACTACAAATAACTAAAACACTTCAAGAAATAAAAACAAGTGACATTATTGGGAAATACTAGTTGAAAGGTGGGAGTTATGACAAACGGGCAAGATGAGAAATGGTGAAGTCTCCATGAGGCGATGGGTTTGCTCTAAAGAAGGTTATAGACGAGATAGGTATTTGAACGTACAAGACTATAGGAAGCAAGCAAGACCAATTTCTAGATCTGTTTGTAAAGCAGTTCTTCGCGTAGTTAACAACATGTGGTTGGCAAGAGAATTTAGCCACAATAATAATCATGACTTGCTCTCAGTGCTAGAATTACGATTCCTCGTATCGAACCGTGAGGTGCGTAATTGATTGCTTGCCCAAGTTCGTTTAATGAACTCAGTTGAGATCAAGACTTCTCAAATAATGTCACACGTTGCTTTGCAGTCAGGACGTTACGAGAGAATGCCATGTCAAGTAAGATATGTGTACAACAAAGTTGCCAGTACCATGAGGGAGAAAAAGGAAACAGATTCCAAAGGTGCATTGGGAATCTTGGATTGACTATCCGCTCGAGATCCAAACTTTTTTGTCTTCCACCAAGCTAACACAGAAAATAGACCCGCAAACATATTTTGAGGCGATGGTACTACAAGAAAGGATTAAGAGAATTTCGGGGATGTCATCGCTTTTGATACAACATACATGACCAACCAATACAACAAGTTGATATGCATTCTAATGTGTGTAAATCACCACTTCTCGACTTGTGTTTTTGGCTTTGCTTTGCTGGTGGATGAGACAGAACAAGCCTATTCATGGATGCAACTAGTATTCCTACAATGTGACCATAAAAAAAACCCTTAGTTGTGGTCACTGATGAGGATCTTGCAATGCGAGAAGCGATAACGGACATTCTTCTAGGAACAACACATTGACTTTGCGCATGGTACCTTAGCACAAATGCATTTAGGGATGGCGGAAGTCCGACATTCACAAAGGATTTTTGTGATCTGATGTATACTTACTACACTGAGGAGGTATTTGAAGTGAAGGGGAATGAATTCATTGAGATTATCATATGGAGAATAATGAATGGTGTCCACTACATTGTAGTAGGAAGAACATGTGGGTCGAAACTTTCCTCCATGGTCAATTTTTGCGAGAATGAGAACAACACAATGCTATGAGAATGAATTTTAGTCTAAAAAAATTCCTATTAAAGATAAAAACACTAAGGGAGTTTGTTACAACAATAGACATTGCAGTTACTAAAATGAGGCACATTGGGAATTCAAAAGACTGCAACAACAAGTACACAACCCCTGTACTCCCCCGATAATACAGAAGTCTTAAGTGTTATTATGAATAGTGTTCAAAATTCTACACCTGGAACATGTACTACAAAGTCGAGTCAGAAATCAAGAGAGAAAATGCATATTTCATCAGTAGCTATGAAAACTAGGGTAACACCACTATCTTTAGCTTTAGTAATTTTCATCATTGGCACACGAGACAAAAGGTCACTCGTACCCTAGGCACGAACTACTTTGAATTCAGTTGGTTATTCTATGAGTCTAATGGGTTCCTGTGTAGACACATTTGGGCAATGATGAAGTCTTGTTGGGTGAGAATAATCCCTAATTCACTACTCTTGAAACGATGGAGCAAGGATGCCAAATCCAACCATGACAACATCGACACAAACCAGCCCTCTGGTGAACATGCAATGCATTGAGAAATGGCATGATTCGTTTCACTAAACTCAGATGCTACAATGATGAATTTCTATCCCTCCAAGTCTGCCTATTATAACAAAACAAAGGATAAAATTTTCCGTTTCGCAACCATTTTCAGGAAAGGGTTCGAGATTCTAGAAGCATCTTAAGATGCACCAACAATGCGGTCATACTGGGACAATCCTAACATAATATAGGTCCTGGTTAGGGTTAGAACCGAAGGCCAGGATAATGTCCCGCATAGGTACGGGGGACAACGTGGTGCAACAACTGGATCAAACTTTAGACAAAGGGCATGTGGAGTGTGTGGTGCACTTGGACATAACACTCGAACATGTCTTAATCATGTATCAGCTGGTCGGGGAAGAGGTGCAACCACAAGCAACATTAGTGGTGATCGGTACCCTGAACCAGGGAATGAATACATGGGAGGAGACAGTGACATGCCTAAGTCGACGCAGGAGTCATTGGGAAGTGATTATGAACATCACATCTAGAGCTTAGGCTATTTCAAGATTACCTATTTCTACTGCGTCTGGTATCCACAATGCAGTACACTCTCCAAATGAACATAATATATTGTACGATGTTCTGGAGACAATAAATTAAGACTATACGACATACGAAATGGTGATAAAACTTTGGAGTGCCATTTAGCTCAACCCTGCAAGGTACTGCCTTCTCAAGTGCAATACATTAGCATTACAATTATCTCCTCGTCTCTATAGGAAAAAAATATGTAACTATATGGGATTTGTATGCTACCACACCAAAACGTGTTCTCAGAATAGGGGTCGAAGGTAGGGTTATCATTGATACTCATGTGAGTACAAAATGGGTTATATCTATAGGTAAATGATTAAAATTAAGCTAATTATCATACCAAAACAATGTCAATACATAGTTTGTTTACCCCCTTAGTCAATTATTTATGTGTATATAGGGAATCAAGTGCAAGTGGGATTGATGGTGTCTACTCCACAAATCATTTTCTGCACTTGTTTGATTTCCGCTCATGCCAAACACTTCAAATATACCTATCACACAACATTTCAAAAGTGAAGTGTGTCCCCTATAATGACGACACAATTTTCATAGAGTATGAAATTGATGTTCTGAAAAGTAGACGAAATAGAGTTCTACGAAAAAAGGACCATGTATTCGTAGTCCTAATTAGAACACTAATGCCAATGAAATATTAAAAATTGACAGTGCAAAGAAATATCCTGTACAACACAATAATTTCAAATATTCAATATATTGATGGTAAATTATACATTGTCAATGAGGTGGGGCTATATATCCTTTGCAAGATGTAAAGATCACCCAAGACGATGAAGCAAATGGGACACTCAAATACGAACTGGTAAGCATATGCAAGATCATTGAAGGAGAGATACTATTCTCACCAAAAATTTAAATATTGTGTTGGTCCATGGCCTATTCAACCTTTCCATAAATTGTCAGTATTTTGTACATGTTATTAGAACCAACATGTTTTTATATTAAAATACACAGGCGAGAGCTGTTCTGCAGCCGTACCGAGCGGGTCCGAATCCAAGTCCTAGTTTATATGTGTGTATATACATTTTATTATATGTGCGGGATAAGATGTAGAATCCTTTTGTGACTTGTCTCGTTACTCATTGCACGCAATATTACACTAATATGTAACAATATGATGATATTCAATACATGGAAATGAAATGTTCTAAAAATATAGATGCACAGTAGTAGGTTAGGCGCACATATTCTACCCCAACATGTAGTTTTAATATATGTACATTACTTACAAATAAATAAATATATATATATATAAATATATTACAATACCAAGAAAAGAGGTAAATTGTTTTATAATATTAGATTTACTGTTTAGTATGATCGATTGAAGGAGGGATAGATTAAGAGGTGAGGAATATAGGTATCTATTCTTAACTTATTTTTTTTTAGAGTAAGGATGAAATAAAGCATTCATGGGAAAAAGAGGATGGGAATTTGTCACCGGAAAACAAGGCCTTTGGAATAAGGTTATGCTTTCCAAGTATGGCAGAGACAAAAAAATCTTGGTGATTCAACCTCGATTGACAGATTCCACTCTATGGAAATTAATTTTGAATGGAAGAGAAATTTTGAGTAAAGGTCTTTGCAGGAAAATTGGAAATGGAAAATCCACTTCCATTTGGTTTGGCAAGTGGCTCTTGGAAGTGAACCTAGCCCCATTCCAAAAAAAGATGAAGCATATTGAATCAACTGGGTCAACGCTTTTATATGTAATGACCAATGGAATGTCCCCTTATTGGCAGAATGTGTTTGAGGCCAATGATGCTCAAAGAATCCTTAGGATCACCATTCCTAACGAGGAGCGGGAGAAAACTTTGATGTGGGACCTCAATTCAACAAGATCGTTCTCAATCAGATCGACTATGGCCCAACGTCACTCCAATAATGATAGTGGTCATTCAGAAGTTTGGAGGATTATATGGAAAGCCAATATTCACCTGTGCCAAAAGATCTTATGGTTGCAGGTTCTTAACGAGGCCTTACCAACTAGAGACAAGTTGATGCTATTCTCTTCAGGGAATGATACATACTTCCCTTTGTGCAATCTGGAAAATGAAATGCCTTTCCACCTGTTTTGGAATTTTCATCTAGCTATTGGGCTTTGGTTTGTTATCCTGTGGGGATTTTTCACTGATGTATTCATTCTTAACTATTGGAAAGAATGGATTAATATCTTCAAGGATGGCAGGAATAGACCCACGGAGCACAATGAGGAGTGTTTTTTCAGTATTGCTACAATCTTGATGGAGCTCATATGGATGGAAAGAAACAATATCATTAACGGAGGTATCCCAACTACTTTCAACATTCTTTGCAACACCTTCAATCACAAAAGAGATGAGTGGTTTCATAAATTTTGTCCATCACCTTCTCCCTTGGTGATTGAACAACCTCTTCCAGGTTGGACATGTTTTGCTATTGATACTGCAATGACTGAAAATAGAGTTTATCTAGAAACTCTTTGTCGAGACAGAGAGAGATGATTAAATCTGCCAAAACATATTTCTCTATTTCATATGATTCCATGACAGCTAAAGCTAAGGCTATCCTGGAGGCGACCAAAGTTGCAAAAAATTATGGAAAAAGGTTAGCCATGTTTCAATACGATAACACTTGGGTTGTGGATTTGTTTAACCAAACAGGGAGATTCCAATTTCGATTGCTAGAGGAGTATATGGAAGAATTCAGAAAACTCATGCTTAGGTTTGATGAATGGAACCTGAAGAAGATCCTCAAGTCTCACAACTACACAACTCGTAATCTTGTGAAATTCGCTGTTGCTAATAGACTTCAAGAAGAGATGGACATCTTGCATTGCAATTCTAGAGTTCTTGAAGATTACCACATAATTTTCCCTCCATAATGCCCTCAGGAGTCATTCATCCATTCCTAACTCTAGCATCTTTGTTGTTAATTTGTTTGTTTGATGTTTTTGTTGTTTTCTGTTATTTTTTCCCTTCGACTTATTGTTGGTTTCATGCTTGTTTTGGCCTAGTTTATCTTTGCTTTACACTCTGTTTGATTGTTCTTTTTTTCAATGAAGTCTGCCCCTCTTTTTGGGGCATTCACCGAGAAAAAAAAACCAAAGAAAGGGGAAAAAATATAAATTACAAATTCTTTGGGGCCACTAAGAACAACATGGGTGGATTGTACATCCCAAAAGAATTATAATTTTTTTGAAATAATAAAATTGATCAAATATTTTATATTTTATTGTATATGTAGGGTAATTTAATTTATAACCTAATTTTTTATATATAATGGTGTACATTGTGGTTATAACAGGTATTTTACTAGTTTTCGAGAAATTATGAACAATTTATTGTGTCGAAACATGGTTCAAACAGTTAGTTGCATGTGTGCCTCTTGTTTTTTATCCATGTGCAATTAACCATTATACGATCTATTCTTTGACATCGTACATTATTCAAAATTTCAACAAAAATTGGTGGGGTGCCTATTATAACTACAAAGTATATTGTCATATAAAAAAAATTTAGATTATAATATTTGTATGTGCCGAAAACATACAGAACCTCCACTGGTGGAAGCAAAAACAACACACAATAAAATTTCCCTATATATAAATATATGTAATTATATTATATATAAAAAGTTTGTATTTAACGATTTTTCTTAGTTTTAATTGTTTTTTTTTGTTAAAAGTTACAAATGTTTAAAAGGGTATATACAAGTCAAAAGTTACAACCAGCCGACTAAGCGGCAAAATAAGGGATATAACCCTAGTTCCTTTGAGATATCCTCAGCCGTGGTGGACGAGTAGTCGCATATGTACACGCCGCCACTGAAGCTCTCCAACTCATGGCTGGTCTAGTAGTCCTTTCCCATTACCTGCACAACATAGCACCCGTGAGCCAAGACTCAGCAAGAAAACTTAAAAAAATGCATAAATAGTAAATAAATATTTCAGATACATATCTAGCATGCCCAACAGTAATAACCTACTCATGCATGCATACAATTACAAATAAATGATCATTGGATCATTTTGGGGCCCGCTGCCTTGAATAGATCATCATAGAGTTAACCTAGGGACCTATGCCCTATCTATGTGACCATAGAGTAACCTAGGGCTCTCGCCCTTAGCTCTGAGTAACTAGCCATGGAGCTATCCAAGTGCTTTGTTTTCCAATGACCATATGGTCGGCCAACGTAATAGTACGTCCCTGATTGGGCCTAAGCTTTTCGACCAGCGCATGGTGCGCTATTGCCGCCATTGACTAATAAGTAAAGGCCTTAACCAGATATTCAAATAACCAGACAAACAGATGCAGATACAGATAAGCATACTTTAGTCAATACAAGTATGCATACATATTAATCATATATCTCAGTCAATTAAATACAAACATAGTAATAACCATGTTCCTTAATGTGGCCGAGCCTTAATTACGCTAACCATGCAAACAATCATTAAACAATTATCTAGACACAAAGCATTTAAGCATGCTTAATCAACTAGCACAACACAACTTAATCACGTTCATTCTCAAGGGTCCGACACCTATCAATAGTTATAATCAACAACCAAGCTAAGACCTAACCATATATATCTCATATTGGGTACAGTTTTCTTAACTTAGGTCCAAGTGTAATGTATATTAAGAACAACCCTCGAGCACGATCCCGGTTTCGAGCCCCTAGCAATGACCTAGTCACAACTATAATACAAAATCTCATTAAAACGAGCGAGTAAAGGCTTCTGGACTGAGTCCTAGCCTCCAAGATGTTGAATTCTACTATACTGGGTAGTAGGATAAATCCTAAGCCCTTAGGTTTGAGTTTCTGTGCTCAAAACCTTCCTGGGTCTCAAAGACCCTTCAAGAGTTGCGACTCAAAACAAAAGAGTCACAAATCGCCCCAACTCAGAGAGCCAAGGCTCTCCTTTGTTTCCACACGCGTCGCGACACGCCACAACTGGTGTCACGACTCAAATGGAACTGAGTTTCTAAGCTCCAGAACTTAGGTCAAAACAAGAGAAACAGAGAGATTCAAGGCTGGAAATCGTTACCTCAGTTGCCCCAAATGATGCTAAGCTTTTCCCCAAGCAATCCTGAGCCTAAGCTAGCCTCAATTCCTCCTAGATCACAAGAATTCCCAACAAATGGAGAGAGAGAGAGAGAGAGAGAGAGAGAGAGAGAGAGAGAGAGACTTTGCTGAGTGTTGAGTGAACGTGTTTTTTGTATTTGTGAGGTTACTTAGACTCTAAGTAAATTTCGAGGCTCGGGGGTACCAAAAACGTCCTCGAGGGTAAAATGGTCAAAATCCCCATAATTCCCTCCAAATCTCACTAAATTTGAATATATCCTCAAATATTTATTCCCGTTACCCGATACCCGACAATGTACTAGCTTCCCAAAATACCCCTAGACTCACCCCGAGTCGGGTATTAAGTCCCATTGTGACTTTCCCGCTAACTTGCTCCCGAGGATTGTCTCGTGCCGAGTAACCAAAATATACTAACATAATAATGTGGTCTCTCACATATCACATATATGCACATATACTCCAAATATACCTATAACAGGCCAAACTATGAAAGTTGTCATTCTAATAAGAAACGGGCACACATATATATATAATACACATAACACATGCATATCCAGTCATATTATAATATAACTCACATAATCATATAATGACACACATATTGTAACGACCCGAATTTGGTAATCGGGCTTAGGGGCCTTGATTAGTGTGCCTGGAGGGCAATAAGTGATTTAATATGCTAATATGTGGATTTATGTGTATATATGATAATGATGCATGTTTAGATGAGTTAAATGTGCATGTGGGCTCTGTCTGTGTATTAGGGGCATAGGTGTGATAAATGCGATAAACTTTATATATATGTGATATGTCTGTGCAGCACGATCCGAGACAGTCTTGGGGAGCGGTTAGCCAGGAAGTCACAACGGGGTTGAGAATCCGACTCGGGGTGAGTCGAGGGGTGATTTGGGTACTAGGTGTGTTTATGGGATTTTCGGGACATGAAAATAAATATTTGAGGATAGAGTGTCTAGGCGGGAGTATTGGGGAAATTTACAATTTTGCCCTTGGCGACGTTTTGGTACCCTAAGCCTTGAGGTGACCATATAGATATAAGTTGAATAAGACAAATCTTAGAACTAATCAGAACACTTAAGGAACCCACTCATTTTCTCTCTAAGCAAGTGGATGTTTTTCTCTTTGGAGACTTAAGGAGAACTTGGAAGAATTGGCTAGAAACTAGAAGGATTTCAGCTGAGAAATCTTTGGGAGCTTGGAGCTTGAGGATTAAAGATCAACTTCTGGGATTGAATTCAGCAAGAGGTAAGCTTTAATTATAAGAATATGTTAAGAGTTGCAGCTAGTTGTTAGAGTATGCATGTTAGCAAGTTTGAATTGTTCATGAGTGATCTAGTTGAGTTTTGGGGTAGACTTTGATGGGTTTTGATGTTGATACTGAGCTGAAATGATGGTGTTAATTATCTAGGATTGTTAGCTTGGTTTTGGTGAGGATTGGCTTGAAGAAAAAGCAGGTAAAAGGGTGAAAAATCTAGGTTTGGAGGTGAGGGTCGCGGCCCTAGGAGGGGCGCACGCAGCCATGGGAGGCCGAGAAGATTCAAGCGCATCGCGGCGCTTGGTGGGTGCGTCGCGGCCCGTCTGGGTGTCAGTGGGAAGCTAGCCTCTGTTTTGAGGCTAGCCAAGACGCTTGTGGGTAGGGCCGCGACTTTTAGTGCCAATTTGTGTTTTTAAGGGTATTTAGGCTTGGGAACTCAGTGGGTAAGGCTCGGGATGGATTCTATCACCCGGATTGGTAGAATTCAAGGTTCGGGAGGTTAGGGTTATGGCTCGGAGTTATTTATTGGATTAGAATTTGATGGATGGATATTGTTAATGTGTTGTGACTAGGGTTTTGGTGAGGCTCATGTTCGAGGACTGTGCTCGGGGCATCGGTGCTCAGAAAGCTCGGAACTCAGGTAAGAAAACCCTTGTTCCCATAGAGCTTGTGTGCAAGGCTGAGCCCAATGTGTTTGAATAGAATTGATATGCAGGGCCTAGCCCAAAATGTTAGAACTGCGGGGCGTAGCCCTTTAACTGATTATGCTAGAATTCGGTACTTGCTTGTTATACTATGAATGTTAGTATGTGAATGATAGGCATGAGCCAGGAATGGTGTAGGCCGAGAACGGCGAAGGGTCGGGAATGGTGTTGGGCACATTGAGTGCAAGGCCGAGAACGGCAAAGGGCCTGGAGCATCGTTGAGCACGTGGAGTGCGAGTTGTCAGGGCGAGTCCCTAAAAGGATACCTGGGATATCCTCACGGCGTGGTCCGCGAACCCAGGGCTTGGTAAAGGCCTGGGACGGCTAGGCCGTATGTGTTTAGCCCATTGGTGGCCTGTCTATATGCTTGATATATGTGTTGCACATGTTTTCTGTTTGTGGGTTTTCTTGCTGGGCTTCGGCTCATAGATGCTCTGTGGTGCAGGTAAGGGTAAGGAGAAGATCAACCAACCATGAGTACAGCAGGCGTGAGGCGGCGTGTACATGTTTGGCCAGCCTGGCTGCCACAACTAGAGGGTTTTGGGAGATGCTTATAAATGAACTTAGATTTTGTCATTTAGCTGACTTGGTTCTATTTTTATGTTGTAAATATTTCTAAAATGTATTTTGGGATCCCAAGTGTAAAATTTTTATGATTTTCTATGGAAATTATTATTTCGAAAGCTTTTGCTTTGTTTATGGCTTAATTACACTATTTGACCTAAAACCTCGATTAGCGAGTTGAAAGCACGTTTTTTAAATTTACTTAGTAACGACTCTAAGGAAGTAGGGCGTTACAACTTGGTATCAGAGCGAGGCAAGGTTATTGGTTCTGGAGATTGCCCGAACATGTACACACACAGTCAGTGACAGGCTTAGCTCAGGGTTGGTTGGTAAGATTGGCTGATATGTCTGAAAATGTGTTTGAATGCCCTGTTTGCCTGCTTATTTTATATAGAGCATGATGAATGAGTTAACATATGCATGATGCTAGGGCATGGCCCACTGTGTTATATGTTATATGAGATACTATTGTGGATGACTGATGTGCCTGGGAGGTGGTTTTGGATGCTGTTATCATGCCTGATGAGCAGTGTCGTTGGTTGCAGGCATATTTGTTGAGATGCCTCGACAATCAGCTAGACTCTGCGGCAGTAGGGCCGAGGATGACAATCAGGGTCAGGACCCTCCACCTGCCCCACAGAATTGGCAAGAGATGTTTGCTGAGATGGAAGCAAGACTGCAGCGAATAGAGGAAGAGTTGCAACAGTTGAGGCAGCAGGCCCCGCCTCAGGTTATTGGGCTGCCAGTGCAGCAGGTTACAGCGTCAGTGCCAGTGTAGCCTACCATGGAGAATAAGTGGGAGCCTTTGTATGAAAGGTTCAGGAAGCAGCATCCTCCCACCTTCGAGGGTGGATCGGACCCACTACGGGCAAAGCAGTGGATGAATATGATTGCCTCGATTTTGGATTTTATGAGAGTTCAGGGGAACGAGAGGGTAGCCTGTGCTAGCTACATGTTCAAAGGGGATGCCCGCATCTGGTGGGACGTGGTGGTTCAGAGAAGGGATGTATTAGTAATGACCTGGGAAGAATTCAGAAGCTTGTTTAATGAAAAGTATTATAGTGTGGCAGTGCGAGCTGCAAAGGATGATGAGTTTATCAACCTGACTCAGAATCGATTGATAGTGACAGAGTATGCAATAAAGTTTGATAGATTGGCGAAGTTTGTGCCAGATCTAGTGCCGACTGATGCGGCAAGGAGGGACAGGTTCGTGCGGGGACTGAATGTTATGATCGCCTGCGATGTGAATATTACCTTGGATCCAGAGACTACTACTTATGGCCAAGCTATGGACAAGGCCCTTACCGCTGAGAGGGCTGAGGATCAGATTTGGAAGGATATCGCTGTTAGGCGCGATGCTAGGAGGACAGTGCCTCCTTTTGTTGGGTTCAGTTGTGGTGGTGGTTTTAGTGACCAGAAGAGGAAGGCCCCAGATTCCTTTGTTCCTCACAGTTCAGATAAGAGGGCACGGGGTGCTTCCACCGGCCGTCAGGGTGGTAGTGATAACTGGAGGAGTTTTCCTATGTGTTTGTGGTGCAGGCATCGACACCAGGGTGAGTGCAGGATCAGGGCCTGCTTTGTTTGCGGGAGTGCCAGCCATCTGAAGAGGGATTGCCCTCAAGTTAAGAAGGAGGAGCAGAAGCAGAGTCACAGTCATGCTCCTGCCAGGGTATTCACTTTGACACAGACTGAGGCGGAGGCTAGCCCCTCAGTTGTGATAGGTCAGATCTCTAGTGCTGGTTCTTTGTATACTGCATTGTTTGATTCAGGGACTACCCATTCATTTGTATCTGCTAGGGTGATAGATCAGCTTTGTAGACCTAGTGGTGTGTATGCTAGGGGATTCCAGACTTTGTTGCCAACATGAGAATTGGTAGTCTCTAGGAAGTGGGTTAGAGCATTGCCTGTAGAGGTGGATGGTAGGGAGCCATCTGTTGATTTGATTGAGCTAGAGATGGATGACTTTGACATGATTCTAGGAATGGATTGGTTATCCAAGTATGGAGCAATGATTGACTGCAAGCGCAGAATGGTGACTTTTGAACCAGAAGGGGAGGTACCCTTTGTGTTTGTGGGGTCAGCTAATGGACCGCGTGTACCAATGATTTCAGCCTTAAGGGCTAGAGACCTAATGCAATAAGGTTGCATAGGATTCCTGGAAAGCGTTGTGGATACTTCTAGGGTGGTGTTGGTTGGACCGGGTGAGACTAGATTGGTGTGTGAGTTTCCGGATTTGTTTCCAGCGGATCTGCCGGGGTTGTCACCGCAGTGGGAGATTGACTTTGTTATAGAATTGGTACCAGGAGCGGAGCCAGTATCTAGGACACCTTATAGAATGGCTCCGGCAGAGCTAAAGGAGTTGAAGATTCAGTTGCAGGAGTTACTTGATTTGGGGTTCATCAGTCTGAGTTTCTCGCTATGGGGTGCTCCAGTGTTGTTTGTTAAGAAGAAGGATGGGTCCCTTAGGATGTGTATCGATTATAGGGAGCTTAATAACTTAACCATTAAGAACAAGTATCCACTGCCTAGGATCGACGATTTATTTGATCAGCTACTTGGCAGAACAGTGTTTTCCAAGATAGACCTCCGATCAGGTTACCATCAGCTAAGGATTAAAGAGGAGGACGTACCAAAGATCGCTTTCCGGACGAGGTATAGACATTATGAATTCCTGGTTATGTACTTTGGATTAACCAATGCCCCAGCAGCCTTCATGGACATGATGAATAGGGCTTTCAGGGATTATCTGGACAAGTTTGAGATCGTATTCATCGACGACATCTTAGTGTACTCCCAGTCAGAGGCGGAGCATGAGAAGCATCTACGGTTGGTACTACAACGGTTAAGGGAGCATAAGTTATATGCTAAGTTCAGTAAGTGTGAGTTCTGGTTGCCACAAGTTACATTTCTGGGCCATATTGTCAGTAAGGAGGGGATTCTGGTTGACCCAAGTAAGATTGAGGCAGTCAGGGATTGGCCTAGATCGAGCAGTGTTCCTGAAGTGAGAAGCTTTCTGGGTTTAGTAGGGTATTATCGGCGGTTTGTTGAGGGGTTCTCCAGGATAGCTACGCCATTGACATAACTGACAAAGAAGAAGACGAAGTATGTCTGGATGAATAGATGTGAGAACGGTTTTAAGGAGTTGAAGCGTCAGTTGATCACTGCGCTAGTGCTTAGCTTGCCGACAGAGAATGAGAAGTTTGTGGTCGATTGTGATGCATCTAGGCAAGGTTTGGGGTGCGTGTTGATGCAAGCTGGTAAAGTGATAGCTTATGCATCAAGACAGTTGAAGGAATACGAGCAGAGATATCCTACGCATGACCTGGAATTGGCAACGGTGATGTTTGCACTTAAGATTTGGAGGCATTATCTTTATGGTGAGAAGTGCGAGATATACACCGACCATAAGAGCCTAAAGTATTTCTCTACACAGAAGGACCTGAATATGCGCCAGAGGCGGTGGCTAGAGTTGGTTAAGGATTACGATTTTGATATCTTATACCATCCTGGGAAGGCTAATGTAGTGGCTGATGCATTGAGTTGGAAGGGCCCAGGGAAGTTGTTTAGCTCGAGGCAGATATCTAATAAGTTAGCTGAGGAGATGACCAGAGCAGGTATAGAGTTGGTGGTTGGTCTGTTGGCCAACATCACTCTTCAGTCTACACTCCTTGAGAGGATCAAGGAAGCGCAAGGGAAAGATTCTCAGTTGCGGGGTCATAGGGAGAGTGCCTTAGTCTGAGCGACAAAGGACTTTTCCATTTCAGAGATGGGGTTACTGAAGTACAAGGGTTGGATCTGTGTTCCGATGGATTCAGATCCTGTATGAATCGCATACCACTCCCTATTCTTTGCACCCGGGTACGACGAAGATGTACCAGGACTTGAGAACTCTGTATTGGTGGTCGGGCATGAAGAGGGATGTGGTGGATTATGTGGCTAAGTGCTTAACTTGTCAGCAAGTTAGGGCTGAGCACCAGAGGCCAGCGGGGTTGCTGCAGTCTTTAGGGATCCCAGAATGGAAGTGGGAAAATATTACTATGGACTTCGTAGTTGGTTTACCGAGAACTGTGGGACAGCATGACTTAGTGTGGGTGATTGTGGATAGGTATACCAAGTCCGCCCACTTTTTACCTGTTAGGACAACTTATATTGTGGAGCAGTACACTGAGTTGTATGTGAAGGAGAGAGACCCCATCTTCACTTCCAACTTTTGGGAGAGTCTGCAGAAGGCTATGGGCACGCAGTTACGGTTTAGTACCGCTTATCATCCTCAGATGGATGGGCAGATTGAGAGGACGATTCATATATTAGAGGATCTGCTGCGAGCCTGTGTGCTTGATTTTGGGGGATAGTGGAGTAAGTATCTTTCTTTGATCAAGTTCTCATACAACAACAGTTATCAGGCGATTGTTGGTGTGGCTCCGTACGAGATGCTTTATGGAAGGAAGTGTAGATCACCTATTCACTGGGATGAGACAGGTGAGAGGAGGTATCTGGGTCCAGAGATGGTTCAAAGGACCAATGAGGCAATTGAAAAGATTAGAACGCGTATGCTCGCCTCCCAGAGTCGGCAGAAAAGTTATTCAGACCTGAAACGCAGGAGCGTGGAGTTTCAGGTTGGTGATCATGTGTTCCTTAGGGTTTCACCCATGAGGGGTGTGAAACGGATTGGTGTTCGGGGCAAGTTGAGCCCTAGGTTTTTTGGCCCCTTCGAGATTTTGGAACGGGTTGGAGAGGTAGCTTATAGACTAGCGATGCCTCCAGCTTTATCAGGGGTTCATGATGTTTTCCATGTATCCATGCTCTGGAAGTATATGTCAGATTCAACGCATGTTGTAAGTTTTGAGAATCTGGAGCTTGATCAGGATTTGTCCTATGAGGAGAAGCCGGTTCAGATTCTTGACCGAAAAGATAAGGTCTTGAGGAACAAGACCATCGCCTTGGTGAAAGTGCTGTGGAGAAACAGCAAGGTTGAGGAGGCAACGTGGGAACTTGAGTTAGAAATGAGGGAGCGGTACCCCGAGTTGTTCAGGTAATTTCGAGGACGAAATTTCTGTAAGGAGGGGATAGTTGTAACGACCCGAATTTGCTAATCAGGCTTAGGGGCCTTGATTAGTGTGCCTGGAGGGCAATAAGTGATTTAATATGCTAATATGTGGATTTATGTGTATATATGATAATGATGCATGTTTAGATGAGTTAAATGTGCATGTGGGCCCCGTCTGTGTATTAGGGGCATAGGTGTGATAAATGTGATAAATGTTATATATATGTGATATGTCTGTGCAGCACGATCCGAGACAGTCTTGGGGAGCATTTAGCCAGGAAGTCACAACGGGGTTGAGAATCCGACTCGGGGTGAGTCGAGGAGTAATTTGGGTACTAGGTGTGTTATGGGATTTTCGAGACATGAAAATAAATATTTGGAGATATATTTGAGGATAAAATGTCTAGGCGGGAGTATTGGGCAAATTTAACATTTTGCCCTCGGGGACGTTTTGGTACCCCGAGCCTTGAGGTGACCATATAGATATAAGTTGAATAAGACAAATCTTAGAACTAATCAGAACACTTAAGGAACCGACTCATTTTCTCTCTAAGCAAGTGGATGTTTTTCTCTTTGGAGACTTAAGGAGAACTTGGAAGAATTGGCTAGAAACTAGAAGGATTTCAGCTGAGAAATCTTGGGGAGCTTGGAGCTTGAGGATTGAAGATCAACTTCTGGGATTGAATTCAGCAAGGGGTAAGCTTTAATTATAAGAATATGTTTAGAGTTGCAGCTAGTTGTTAGAGTATGCATGTTAGCAAGTTTGAATTGTTCATGAGTGATCTAGTTGAGTTTTGGGGTAGACTTTGATGGGTTTTGATGTTGATACTGAGCTGCAATGACGGTGTTAATTATCTAGGATTGTTATCTTGGTTTTAGTGAGGATTGGCTTGAAGAAAACATAGGAAAAAGGGTGAAAATCTGGGTTTGGAGGTGAGGGGCGCGCCGCGGTCCGTGCGCACGCGGCCATGGGAGGCCGAGAAGATTCAAGCGTGCCGCGGCCCGTGTGGGTGTTAGTGGAAAGCTAGCCTTTGTTTTGAGGCTAGCCACGGCGCTTGTGGGTAGGGTCGCGACTCTTAGTGCCAATTTGTGTTTTTAAGGGTATTTAGGCTTGGGAACTCAGTGGGTAAGGCTCGGGATGGATTATATCACCCGGATTGGTAGAATTCAAGGTTCCGGAGGTTAGGGTTACGACTCGGAGTTATTTATTTGATTAGAATTTGATGGATGGATATTGTTAATGTGTTGTGACTAGGGTTTCAGCGACGCTCACGTTAGAGGACTGTGCTCGGGGCATCGGTGCTCAGAAAGCTCGGAACTCAGGTAAGAAAACCCTTGTTCCCAAAGAGCTTGTGTGCAGGGCTGAGCCCAATGTGTTTGAATAGAATTGATATGCAGGGCCGAGCCCAAAATGTTAGAACTGCGGGGCGTAGCCCTTTAACTGATTATGCTAGAATTCTGTACTTGCTTGTTATACTATGAATGCTAGTATGTGAATGATCGGCAAGAGCCGGGAACGGTGTAGGCCGAGAACGGCGAAGGACCGGGAACGGCGTTGGGCATGTTGAGTGCAAGGCCAAGAACGACAAAGGGCCGGGAGCAGCATTGAGCATGTGGAGTACGAGTTGCCAGGGCGAGTCCCTAAAAGGATACCTAGGATATCCTCACGGCGTGGTCCGGGAACCCAGGGCTTGGTAAACACCTGGGACGGCTAGGCCGTATGTGTTTAGCCCATTGGTGGCCTGTCTATATGCTTGATATATGTGTTGCACATGTTTTCTGTTTGTGGGTTTTCTTGCTGGGCTTCGGCTCACAGATGCTCTGTGGTGCAGGTAAGGGTAAGGAGAAGATCAACCAACCATGAGTACAGCAGACGTGAGGCGGCGTGTACATGTTTGGCCAGCCTGGCTGCCACAGCTAGAGGGTTTTGGGAGATGCTTATAAATGAACTTAGATTTTGTCATTTAGCTGACTTGGTTCTACTTTTATGTTGTAAATATTTCTAAAATGTATTTTGGGATCCCAAGTGTAAAATTTTTATGATTTTCTATGGAAATTATTATTTCTAAAGCTTTTGCTTTGTTTATGGCTTAATTACACTGTTTGACCTAAAACCTCGGTTAGCGAGTTGAAAGCACGTTTTTTAAATTTACTTAGTAACGGCTCTAAGGAAGTAGGGCGTTACACATATATATCACATAAACACATAATTTTCCATAATTTTCCATCCTGGCCCCCTAATCAAGGCCTTAAGCCTTAATAGGTAATTTGGGATGTTACAACTATCCACCCCTTACAGAAATTTCTCCCCAAAATTTTACCTGAACAGCTCGGAATACTAATTCTGCATATCTGCCTCCAGCTCCTAGGTTGCTTCCTCCTCCTTGTTGTTCCTCCATAATACCTTAACTAAAGGTATAGTCTTGTTTCTTATGATCTTGTCCTTCCTATCTAAAATCTGAACTAGTTGTTCCTCATAGAATAAATCAGTCTCTAGTTCCAGATCCTAGTAACTCGACATATGAGTCCCATCTGATACATACTTCCTCAGCTTGGAAATATGAAATACATTATGCAGACTAGTTAGTGTAGGGGGTAAGGCCAACTTATAAGCCACCTGACTGATCCTCTCTAGGATCTCAAATGATCCAACAAACCTAGGGCACAGCTTGCACTTCCTCCCAAACTGCTTTACCCCTCTCAATGGTGAAATGCAGAGGAAGACATAGTCCCGAGCCTGGAACTCTACATCTCTACGCTTGGGATCAGCGTAGCTCTACAATCTACTTTGAGAAGCGAGCATTCTAGCTCTGATCTTCTCAATAGTCTCAATGGTCCTCTGGACTACTTCAGGACCCAAATATTTCCTCTCACCCATCTCATCTCACTAAATGGGCGATCTACACTTCCTACCATACAACATCTCATAAGGTGCCACCTCAATAGTCGACTGGTAGCTGTTATTATAGGAAAACTTTTTCAGCGACAAATATCTACTGCAGGACCCCTCAAAGTCTAGTACACATGCTCTCATCCTGTCCTCTAGTATCTGGATGGTCCTATCAAACTGACCATCGGTCTGACGATGATAAGTTGTACTAAACTTCAGCTGTGTACCCATCACCTTCTTTAAACTTCCCCAGAACTTGGAAGTAAAGAAATGGTCCCTATCAAATACGATAAACCTTGAAGTCCCATGAAGACGTACTATCTCTCTCACATAGAGATCTGCATACTGGTCAACCGTGTAATTTGTCCTCGCGGGTAGAAAGTGAGCTGATTTCGTATACCGGTCTACAATGACCCAGATCGAGTCATGCTGGCCCACTATCCTGGGCAATCCCACAACAAAATCCAACATGATGTCCTCCCATTTCCACTCTGGGATGTCTAGAGGGTACAATAGCCCTGCTAGTCTCTGATGCCCTGCCTTGACCTGCTGATAGGTCAGGTACTTCGTTACATACTGAGTCACATCCCTCTTTATCCTAGGCCACCAATATAAGGCTTTCAGATCTTGGTACATCTTCGTGGTGCCTGGATGCAAAGAATAAGGGGTATGATGAGATTCATCCAAAATCTCCCGTCTGATCCCAGTGTCCATTGGAATGCAAATCTGATCCTTGTATCTCAATAAACACATGTCTAACATTTTATAGTCCTTAGCGAATCTAGCTAGGACGTCCCCTCTAATCTTTCCCAACTTTGGATCACTCAACTGCTTCTCTTTGATCCTCTCTAAAAGAGTAGACTATAGGGTCATGTTGGCCAACTGGCCCACCACTAGCTCAATACTTGCTCTAGTCATACCATTTGCCAACTCCCTGGATATCTTCCTATCACTATAAAACTGCGTTGGACCCTTCCGGCTTAAGGCATCTGCTACCACGTTGGATTTCCCTGGGTGATGGAGGATCTCTCAATCATAATCCTTCACCAAATCTAAGCAAGGTCTCTGCCTCATCTTCAAATCCTTCTGGATGAAGACGTGTTTCAAACTCTTGTTATCTGTGTATATCTCACACTTCTCACAATACAAGTAGTTATGCCACACCTTTAGTGCAAAAACCACTGCTTCATAGATGTTGGTGCAAAAACCACTGCTTCAGTGCAAAAACCACAACTTTAGTAAATTCTCTATTTCCTAACCCTTCATAGATGTTGGTGGCTTTCTCTAATAAGAAAGGGAATCGGGATTCAACAAGCCTTAAATAAGCACTTTCTTGATGAACTTTCTTAGAGAAAACTTATGATCTTTGAAAGTTAAAGAGAGAGAGGTTAGAGAGAGAGAGAGTTGAAAAGTGTGATCAAGGCTTTACAACTCTAAAGTAGCCCTTTTATAGTGTAGGCACCATCATTAATCCTAACCGATAGGATTACAACTTTTAAACACATTCATTTGGAGCCAAAAAAATATAACATAAATCCTGAGACAGGCGACATGTCACATGTTCTTTGTCTCGAATGGATACTTAGTTATGTGGTGACATGTTGCAACCTTGATTGCGACATGTCGCTTCTCCCATGTCTTGGGTGCCTAAAATCATCCTTAATTACCTCTAAATGATTCCAAACTTTTAGGGTAAGCATAGATTCCTCGTTGTATCTCTTTAGACCCATAAAATTCAATTATTAATGCCTACAACAAAAACTCATATTTTCACTTCAACTTAACTAAAATTTTTTTAAGTGTTTTATACCTCATTGTGTAAACGACTTAACTATTATGTTTAACAAATCTCAACATTTTCTAAGAATGATATGCTATCAAAATATCATCAATTGAAAGTATAGAAATAGGACATTCCTAAGATGACATTTAGGTCATAATATTGCCATTATAAGCTCTTGGTAATGTCATTTGGACTTAACAATGCTCTAGCTGCATTAAAGGACTTAGTGATCAAGTAGTTAGGAATTATTTAGACATGTTCATAGAGGTATTCATAGACAACATTTTTATATACTCAAAATCAACAACTGAGCATGAAGAGCACATCACGTTGACACTTCAAAGGCTTCAGGAACACCAGTTGTATGCTAAGTTTAGGGAATGTAAATTCTAATTGGAAAGGGTCACCTTTTTAGGTCATATATTATCAACGGATGGCATGGCAGTGGATCCAGCTAAGATTGAAGCTGTTGACGCAGTTTTTCACCAACAGTGAAGTATGAAAATAGCTGGAATGAATTAGTGCTTAATGATAAACTGCAATAAGAAAATGATACTCAAGAGCACCAGAAAAGAACTCTTAATAACACTCATCTTTTTTACGTGGTTCATTGGTTAAAATCCACCTAGTCCACAAGTCTATATTATTACTGTTTCTCTCTCTAAATTTTGACAGAGTTTTTGTATCTCAGAAAAAACCCTCCCTTCCCTATCCAAGATCTTAGTATTTATAGAGAAAATCCCTGGATAGGCCCAGCGGTCATTACGTGACTTAACCCCCAGTGTTGTCTGTATCACACTAATTATAAATATTATAATTTATCCTAAGGTATGGTCTGAACATTAGGTAAAACTGATCATGGATCGTCATAGATAGTCGAATATGTCATGCCTGGCCATGCACGATTATATTACGTGTCTGGGTTTTTAGGGATCCGCGGACATGCTAAATCTGACGATGCACATCTAAATAACGTATCCGGGTTTCTAAAGATCCAAGGATACGTCAAGTCTCTAGCATACCCCGAGCTAAATACATCATGAGCTCATGTCATGGATGCTATGTCTTATAAACATTACAAACTTGTGCTTATCGCTTTGCATTCCCCAGCTCGTGTTATTGTCCTGGGGAGCCGTGCTATCTTCGTGGAGAAAATACGGACTTATGGATCATCTGTTACAGTTCTTTACTCGCCAGCTGTACATGAGCTAAATAAAAGACTTGTGCTGAATTTTAGGACGTACATTTGCCCCCAAGTCCATGCTCGTGTTCTATGACGTCACCTTCTGACTTACACGGAGGGGACTTTTAAACTTCTGTCGCGATTATCTAAGCTTGCTCACCACTAGAGTACTGAACATGTGGAACACGAAGATTGGCGTCTGTTCGGGTTTCGAGGACTGCATTAATGGGCTGGCCAACTTTTTGCCGCTGTTTCGCCATTCGAAACATAGCCCTTGGATCTGGTTTTGATCAAATCGGGTGGCTCACACTGATCTATGCCATTTACTTATAAAAGGGATAGACAATTCTTACAAATCACCATCTTTCATTCAAAAAATTTCTCCCTCTTCTACCTTCTGTGTTTTCGAACCTCCTTTCTCAGAGAAAAGAAAGAACTCCAAAACCCTTTGTTCTAAAGTCTTTCAGAGACCCAGCTGTTCAGTTGCTCAGGAGTGAGTCCTTCAGACCTTACGAAATACACCTCTTCTATTGACAATCATATTGTAAGTCCTATCACTTCACATGGGCTCTATATATATATTTATTTTTTATTGCTTTCTGCATTTTATTTACCATGCTTCGCCGTAGTCGATATTAGGGTGTCTTCTTGATTTTTTGGCACATAGGTTTCAATTTTAGGTTTATACAGAAGGTTTGGAACCTTTCCTGAAATTATGACACTTACGACATAGGATGTTTTCTGGGTAAATTTGGGTAACTTTAGAAAATACCCATTTGGTGCATAGATAGTAGTGGCCAAATTTTCTGACACACGGATCCCTGAATGCTAGGGGTCTATTGGGAAACCTAGGCAGGTAGCATAGGTAGCGCGTGGCACCACGCAACGGGCTGAGATTAGCTTAGCTCAGGCTTCAAAATCATTACTTTCTTTCATGCTTCCTTGCCTTTGCCTTTACAAAAATGTTAGGTCGCCTACTAAGTGACTCGTCATTCTTGTTCGCTAGGCGATCTAATGGCACCCAAGAAAAGCGTACCCAAGAAGAGTGCAGCCGACTCCTCATCTTGGCAAATCAAGAAGGGAAAATAGATAGCCTCCAAATATCCTCTTCCTCAGTTCGACCCCGTGGTGGAGAAGGAGGTCATGGTTGGCCCTAACGCATTCTTCGAGATAGAGACAATTGTCTCCAAGATCACGACCCAAGGACGGGTCAACAAGATAATGTTGTCCCATAACATTGAGGTCAGGACCGGCGTCCTCATAGCCCGACCTCTGTATGAAGGGGAAAAAAGCTACATGCCTGGAGTGACGAGCATTTGAAGGCGAGGGCCTTCCTTCCTCTAGAACAGTACTTCATCGACTTCCTTAACTATGTGAAGTTGGCGCCGTTTCAGCTTCCCTCGAACTTATACCGACTATTGGCGGGGTTGAAGTATCTCTTCCTGAAGCATGAATGGGAGGTCCCCACTCCAGCAGATATCCTTTACTTTTTCTGCCTCAAGGCCAGCCCGTAACAACGAGGGTTAGGTGATGGGTTCTATTACTTGACCTGATTCCCGAACTCGCCCTCTGTCATCGAGCTCCCGAGCCATTGCAACAACTGTAAAGATCAATTCTTTATGTCGAATGGGTTCCGCAACTGCGAGCACCGATACTTCAACCATCCTTGTAAGTCTCATTTCCTTTTCTTTCTTAGCTCGTGAAATCATTCTCTTTGTATTTGGATCTACTTCTCGTGCATACACTAATTGAGTAGTGTTTTTGTGCAGCCATATTCGCGAGGACGGACAAATCTGCGACCCTTGGGGGTCAATATGATACGTTTTCTAGGCTTCTGCCTAGTGAGAAGGACTACCGCCAGCTCGTGACATATGACACAATGCTGGCGTGTAAGTTAATTACTGAAGGCCAGACTCTGGCTTTGAGAAGAACACGGGCTAACCTCCCGGTGGTCCACGAGCTCCTACCTACCCATGAAGGGAATGCCAAGGCAACTAAAGGCGAGGAGCAAGAAGAAGACGAAGTGCCTCTCGTGCGGAAGAGGCGGGCTCCCGAGGCTGCCGGGACCCTCAGTTTGAGCGAGCTTCTTCGGGGGCAGCAGCCGTTCCCATTGTCCAAGGTAACCCATACCCCTATAGGGATTTAGATAGGGTTTTCGTTGACCTTAGGTTAGTTAGGTTTAATCCAAACCAGCTCGTCCATCGTCACCCTAGCGACCCAGACCGTAATATAACCCTGCTCCAGTGCGTGGAACACTTAGTGTTTTGTGATGACATGGGCTACCCTAAGGGAACCGTTTTTGTAGACAATACCCTATCCTTTAGGTCGACCTTTTTTGAATAGTATGGGACCAATCTCAGGTCGTGGCCCTCTCTGCTCTAAGGTACCCTTGCCCCTGGACTCAGGTAGTACGTAGAGGAATCCAACCCCAAGATAGAACCTGAGTCTGAACCTCCCTTAATCCAAGAAATTATAGACTTAGAGTCCCCCTCTCCTGCAGCAGTTCCAAGGCCGGAGGTCGTGACAATAGATTCCTCCCCTAGTTCGTAGGGTAGGATCTTTTATTATAATGTATATGTATACACAATTTATGTAAAATGATGACTTTACATGTATACTAACTTCCTTTTCCTTCTTTTCAGGCGAAGCAATGGCACAACCAGGAGTTCCCGATATCCGCACGATTTTTTGGGAGGGAAAAACCAGCTCGAGGCTTGCCATAAAGAACCCCCGATTCACAGCAAAGAGGACGCCTCCTGCGACAAGAACTACTTCCAAATCCCCGGCTAAGGGGAAAGGCATGAGCTCGACCGCTCCGATTGCTGTCGCGACCGAGAAAAGAGGTGCTCCCCCGCCTCCTCCTCGATTTCCATCAGCTCCTCCTTGGGACCAGACAATACAATCCGGCCCCCTAACTCTGATTGTCCCTACCACCACCATGCGAATCCCATTCAACCCTCAGAACTTGGAGAATATCCACGATAATTTTTGGGGGACTCTCTATGAGACGGCGAACCACGTGGTGGAGCACATATACAAGGCCAACCTGAAGGACCTGAGGGTAATCGAAGAGAGGAGCCCGAAGAAAGTCCTGGAGTCTGCCTTGGGGATGACCCTCATACTAAGATAGCTATCCTCAGTTAAACATGCATATATTATTTTTTCTTTTTATTTTACCCTAGTATGCGCCTAACTTGTTTCCTTATTTTTATTTTTGTAGTCGGTTTGGTTTAGCACCGCAATATAGCCTGGGTCAGGGCTAGGAATGAGGAGCTTCAAGCTGAGCTCCAGGTTGCCCAGTCCGCCCTGACTGCTAGTCAGGAAAACGAGCGAGCTGCCAAAGCTGCCCTTGCAGCTGCTCAAAAAGGCGAGCTCGATGCCAATGCTGCCCTTGCATCATCTCAAGAAAGTGAGCATGCTACAAAGGTTGCCTTGGCCGCTCTTCAAGTTGAGGTCGCTAAGGCCAAAGCCAAACAACTGGAGGCCGAGGTTGTTGTTAAAGAGTAAAAAGCGACCTCACTGTCCTCCATGGAGAGCATGTTGTATCATTGCTGGGCCTTCAACCAGGATGGTAACTTTTCCTTCCTGGCTCCTGAAGTGTGGGATCCCTACCTCGAGAAGTTCAAAGCTCGGATCCTACAAAAGCAGTCTAAGACCGGGGATGCTTCCACCACGGGCGAGCAGGAGACCGAAGAGGTTACATCCTCAGAGCGCCCTGGAGGGGCTTGATGGCGCTTTCCGTCTTTTTTTTTTTTTTGTAAACATTTTACGTTTTCCCTAGTTTGAGGTTATTTTTCCTCGAGACAATTCGTTTTTAATTCATATATCTAACTTTTTATCTATTTGTCTTTTCCTTGATTGTTTCTCATGTTTATGCTTTTCTAGACTTGCACACTCAAAATCTTAGGAATCGACTTTTTGATCGGGATAGATATTTTGAACTTGGTTATATCCAAAATTAATGTGTTGATTTGTATCATACCTGTCAAGCATCAGGCCTTGGACCTGGTTATATCCAGGATTTTAAATATTTCAAACTCAGTCCACCTTAGGTTTACTGTTATTTCGACCTTCTAGGGAAGCCATCAAATTTATAATTTTGATAACTTCTAAGTTCTGGACTTGGTTGACTCCAAGATAGTTTTGTATGATTTAAAACTTAGTTCGTGCAAGGTTTATTGACACCTCCTGTTTTCTTTAAAAAAAACATCGGTTTATCAATTTTAATAATTTCTAAGTTTAGGACCTGGTTATATCCAGGGTTTTAAATGATTTAAAACTTAGTTCGTGCTAGGTTTATTGACACCTCGTGTTTTCTTAAAAAAAACATTGGTTAATCAATTTTACTAACTTCTAAGTTTTGGACCTGGTTGTATCCAGGATAGTTTTGTACCTAGTTATGTCTAGGATTTTAAGTGTTTCAAATGTCCTGATCCATCTCGGGTTATATGCCCCCCAAGTAACCAGAAAGTGAACTTTCTCGGTTGCTTGGACAAATGTTATCACACGAACTAATACATAAATAAACTATATGAAAGACAAGAAATACACAACGATCCCTTAGTTTCTTAATTAAATGGCTTTCATAACTAAGCCTTACATAGATGGATGGTATTGTCATTGATAATACTTCTTCGGGTGCATGGCATTCCAGGTCCGTGGGACTGTTTCTCCACTAAGTCGAGCTAATTTGAAAGTTCCTTTACGTACGACCTCCACTATTTGATAGGGCCCTTCCCAGTTCAGACCTAAAGCACCGTCTTTGGGGTCCTTGTTTGCCAAAAAGACCCTTCGGAGGACTAGGTCATCCAAACCAAAACTACGCCTTTTGACTTTGGAATTAAAATAACGAGTGATTTTTTGTTGGTAATGCACGAGTTGTATTTGCGAATCCTCTCATTTCTCATCAATTAGGTTGAGAGACGCATTGAGGAACTCATCATTCAGATCCGAGTTGAATGTCTAGAGCCTATGCATGGTTACTTTTGTTTCGACGGGAAGGACGGCCTCGCTTCCGAAAGTAAGGGAGAAAGGGGTATGTCACATGGAAGTCCGGTGGGAGGTTTGGTACCCCCATAGTACCTGCATGAGCTGCTTAGGCTAGACTCCCTTGGCCTCGTCTAACCTCTTCTTAAGATTCTCCTTGAGGGTCTTATTCACGGCCTCAACCTGCCCATTGGCCTGCGGGTACGCAACTGAGGAGAAGCTTTTAACTATGCCATGCTTTTCACAGAACTCAGTGAAGAGAACACTGTCGAATTGAGTTCCATTATCTGACATGATCTTCTTCGGGAGCCCAAACCGGTACACAATGCTTTTAACCACAAAGTCGAGGACTCTTTTTGAGGTAATGGTTGCCAACGGCTCGGCCTCTACCCACTTCGTGAAGTAATCAATGGCCACCACCGTATAACGAACTCCTCCTTTTCCCATAGGTAAAGCTCCTATTAAATCAATTCCCCATGCTGCAAATGACCACGGGGATGAGATCATTGTTAGCTGGATCGGTGAAGTTCATGCAACTGTGGCGAATCGTTGGCATTTGTCGCACTTTCAGACATGGGAGATGGAATCTTTTGTTAAAGTGGGCCAAAAATAACCCTGCCTTAATATTTTTAAGGCCAGGTTTTGCCCCCCAGCATGATTTCCACAGAAGCCTTCATGCACCTCTTGTAGAATAGTTTTAGCTTCCTCTGGCAGAACACACCGTAGTAGAGGCAAGGAATGGCCTCATCGGTACAATGTTCCATCCACTACTACATATCTTGGAGCTTGATAGAGTATCCTTCTCGGGTCTTTTCTTTCTTTGGGCAGTTATCCGGTTGTAATATATTCCATCATGGGGGTCATCCAGGTCGGCCTGGTGTCAATCATCTCGACCTCCGTCGCGCTTCCTGCCACGCTTGGACTTTCCAAGAATTCCACCAGTACTACGTTCAAAGTCTAAGCTTCCTTGGAGGTGGCGGGCTTTGCCAACGCGTCTGCATTAGCATTCTGCTCGTGAGGGAACTGTTCGACGGCGCCATACTCAAATTCTGATAGCTCTTTTTCACCTTGGCTAGGTAAGCTGCCATCTTGGTACCCTGCGCTTGGTATTCCCCTAACACTTGATTGACCACGAGCTAGGAATCACTATAACACTAGATGGCCCTGGCCTTCAATTTCTTTGCCACTCTAAGCCCGGCTAACAAAGCCTCGTAATCAGCTTCATTGTTCGATGCCTCGAACCTGAATCGTAGTGGAGTATGGAATCGATGCCCTTCTGGAGAAATCAATATGATCCCAGCTCCGAACCCGTTCTCATTAGAGGGGCCATCCACGAATATTCTCCACAACATCTGTAGTGGTTCTTTCAAAAGCTCTTCTTGAAATCCAGTGCATTCAGCCAAGAAGTCAGCAAGGGCCTGGATTTTGATCTTAGTCTATGGTATGTAAAGTATTTCGAACTGGTTGAGTCGATTGACCAATATAAGAGACATCTTGACGCTTCAGGATTTTGTAATACCTGCCTTAGAGATTGGTCGGTCATGACATGGATTGAATGGGACTGGAAGTACGGCCTAAGCTTCTTGGAGGCTAATATCAGGAAAAATGCCATCTTTTCCATTAGGGGATACCGCAATTCAGCTCTGATAAGTCTTTTGATGATATAATATACTGGTTTTTGAACCCGGTCTTCTTCTCAGACCAATACGACACTGGCTGCATTTTCTGTCACAGCCAAATAAAGGAATAGGGGCTCCCCTACCACTGGTTTAGACAATACTGAGGGTTCGCCCAAATGCGTTGTAGATTGAGAAATTCCTGATTGCACTCCTCAGTCCATTCAAATTTCTTATTCCCTTGAAGCAAGTTATAGAATGGCAAGCATTTGTCCGTGGATTTTGAAATTAACCGATTAAGGGCTGCCACTCTTCTAGTCAGACTCTGGACTTCTTTACGCAAGCTGGGTGAAGGCATCTCCAATAATGACATGATTTTATCTGGATTTGCCTCTATCCCCCTTGTATTGACTATGAATCCCAGAAACATTCCTGAGGCCACTCTGAAAGTACACTTCTGGGGATTCAACCAAATGTTATATTTCCTCAGGATCTCAAAACATTCATTTAGGTCGGATACATGGTTGTTTGCAGTCTTAGATTTGACTAGCATATCGTCGACATACATTTGTTATCCCCAAAATTTGAATACGATGACATGTTGATCAAAAGTGACAGGTGGCAATACATGGTATTCAATAAATGTGTTATCAAGAAAGGCAAAAGGTTTGAATTAATATTTAGAGTTGCGATATTACTGGTCATAAAAATTATTTATCTGATTTGAAAGTGGTTTGACCGACATGGTGAAATTTCTAACCGACCGGTAAGGATTTTTGACTGACCAGTCAAGCGCTTTGGTGGAACGGTAAGGATTTTTGACTGACCAGTCAAGCGCTTTGGCCGACTAGTCATTTTGGAGTCAAGTGTATCCGGTCAGTTAAATGTTTTTACTACCAAAAGGGTGGTTTGGCCGACATGTCTCACTTCAGGGAGTGGAGTTGGCCGACCAGACAGATCATGATTCTGCAGCAAAATTTCAATAACGACTTCAGCTAGAATTAGTCGTACCCGCAGCAGGAATCTCTCAGATTATCCCAAAGAAATCACATATTGTTGTATTTTAAATTTAATTATTAATTAAATATTGGTTAGAGCAACTGAATGATCCCGATTATGAGGGATTTTGATTTGTACGATCCTGAGCCTATAAATATAGAGCTCATGGCATCATTGAAAGGATTCGAATTTTGATTTTCCTGAGAGAACATTTGTATTCTTAGAGAAATCTTGTATTTTTTTTTTCATTTTACAGTTAAGGAACTAAGTTGACACAGGTTCATCTGATCTTGAGTGTAGATCTAAATATCACAACTCTAAGTGGATTAGGCTATTACCAACATAATTGGGGTTGAACCACTATAAAATTATCAGTGTTGTATTTTCTCTTGAAGGTTTATTGTAGTTTTGACGTCTACTCGTCGTTGGCCAAAATCATGGTCAACATTTTGATCCTTTCATTGAGAGCCTGAAGAGAAGAAACGCACTATTATCGTATCATTATGGCGCCCAAGAATACCAATGCGACCTCCAAGAAGCCAGGCACATCTAAAGAGCCTGCTAGATCAAAAGGTCCTGGCCCTCAAGACCATGAGGCTGAACCCAGGGTCTTTCTCAAGGAAATGACTCCAGAGGTTCAACAACTCCAGGAAGCCATGGGGGCCTTCCAAGAGGAGATGACGCAATTCAATGCTTGGCAGGTGTCATTTGCTAAAGAGATGGCCAGACAGAAAGCTGCGTTTGAGCAGCAAAGACGGGAGATGGACACATGGAGCGAAGAGATCAGGCGATGGAAGGAGGAGGCTGATAGGTGACACCACGAGGCTGCACTTGCTCTAGAGGAGGCTACGCAGTTGACCCAGGCCAATGCCTAAACTGCAACACGAGGAGTAGCTATCCAAGGAGCAAGGAATACAGATGCTGGTCGAAAGACTACTGACAGAGCCAATTCACGGGGACCAGACAGAAGTAGGAGTAACCCCTCTGGTCGGGAAGATGATGGGGTCTGACTCAAAGGGGGAACTCTAGAACCCCCTCCAGGAGCCACTGATCAGAAATTTCTAGATCAGGGAGTCATTGATCGGGTAGTAAAAAGACTTCACCCAGGCAGGATCAAACCAAAACTCCTAGAGGAAAAGGCACCTCACAGTTCAAAGATGGACATGGTCTTGATGAGGCTGATAGTCATCACACCGACCGACCAAGGAAAAAGATGGAAACGACCGACAAGGAGGAAATGATTGCCCGACACAAACAGGAAGGCCAGCAGCGCAGTGGGAGAGAGCACGTCCCGCGCGATAAGCCTTCTGAAAAAACTCGGAGCACAGTGTTTGATCGGTTGGGAAGACGCACTTCTCAGAAGGATTTAAGAGATATCATCACTGACAAGAGAAGGACTGTCCCGATTGAAGGGCGACATCTGACCTGACCTGCCAGTTAAGTAGAAATACTTGATGACAGTGCGCCAGATAGGAATGCCCGACCAGGCGGTCAAGACCTTGATCCGCCAATGGTCGCCCCAGGCATCCATGCCCAGCTTGATGTGCTAATGGCCGCAATTCAAGGTTTGTCGAAATGACCTTTCGCAATCGATCCAGTAGACCACAGGAGTGGCAGTCCATTTTGTGCCCGAATCAGAGCAGCCCAGCCGCCAGCAAAGTATAAAGCACCTGTACTGCTAGTATATACAGAAAAGGCAGACCCCATAAGTCATGTTGGGAAGTTTGAAGACCAAATGGAGCTCCTCGGGGTGAGTGATGATTATAGCTGTAGAATTTTCCCCACTACGTTGTCCGATACTGCCCAAGAGTGGTATTGTAAATTCAAGCCAAACTCCATTACCTCTTGGGAGAGTTTTAGGAAAGAATTTTGTAGAGAGTTTAGCGCTGCTCGGACTCCTCCAGTTTATGCCAATCACTTGGCAGATATCAAACAAGGGAAGGATGAATCTCTCAAGAATTACATACAGAGGTTCATGAGAGAAGCCAACCGAGTAACTACTGTTGGAGATGAGGGGAAGATGGTTGCCATATCTTCTAGTATAATTTATCGGAGTCCTTTGTGGGATAGTATACATCGCAATCCAATTTCAACACTCCAACAATTTCTTGACCGAGCAGACAAATATATGAAATTGGATGACGCGATTGAGAAAGGAGAAAATGGCCTAAACAATCCGGGTGGATCAACTAATCCTCCTAAGAATGGTGGGAATGGACAAAATGGTGGAAATAACGGTTCTGATCGCCATGAGGAAAAGAAGGCTAAGTCGGGACCAAACGACAAGCCAACTAAGTATGAACCTCGGTTCACCAATTACACCACTCTTTTGGCCAGCCGAGCAGAAATATATCTTGCGAGTCATCAAGAGGTTCCCTACCGAAAACCCCCACCCATCAGGAAGGAGATGAGTAAGAGAGGCTTCAATAAGTTCTGTCGTTTCCATGGAGATTATGGTCACGACACAAATGAATACAATCATCTCAAAGATGAGATAGAGTTTCTCCTCCGGTCGGGAAAGTTAAAAAAGTATCGAGTAGAAAAGACCCAAGGAGAAGGAAGTAACAACAATCCTGGGTTTAAGCGACAGTGGTCTCCACCCTTCCAACCTGAGCCTGTGGACTTCACTTTAGACACCACATGTGGAGGTCCACACCTAGCTGGGGATACTAAAAAAGCAAGAGAGAGATATGCTCGAACACTTAGACATGAGTTGGAGGCAGCATCGACATCAGAGGTCATGGCTGTAGAGGAGCGACCTCCAAAGAATCCACGGTATGAAAGTGAGTCTCTCACTTTTACTGAAGATGATGCTCAGCATGTAAGATATCCTCATAATGACCCCCTCGTCATTACAGTCCAAATAGCGAACATGAAGGTGAAGAGATGTCTGTTCGACACGGGAAGTTCTGTGAATATTATTTACAAGTCATCTTTTGAAAGGATGAAATTATCCATTAATGACTTGCAGCCATGCTCTCAAGTTATTTACAGATTTACTGGAGAAGGGTTTTCACCGGCCGAAACAATCAAGTTAGCGATCACAACAAGAGATGCTCCTAGGTACGAGACAGTTATGACGGAGTTTTTGATAGTCGATTGTGCGTCGGCTTATAATGTGGTGATTGGTTGACCACTACTCAAGGCCTTGCATGCGGTAGTCTCTATATGGCACCTTTCCATGAAATTCTTGACCAGTTCAGGAATAGGTTGTGTCCAAGGAGACCAAAGTGAAGCTAGAGAGTGTTACAATGTTTCGGTAGTTAAAGCACGGAAGGGAGCTAAGGAGAATAATATGATTGTGTGTGTAGATAGAGAAGAAGTAGAGGAGATGGATGTCGACCAACAGAGCATTATGGTTGTAGCCGATCAGGAGAAAGTGTTAGCAGCTATCAACCAAGAAAGTACTCTTGGTTTCAATAAGCAACAAGCCCCATTCGGTGATGAAGTCACCAAATAGGGCGTTGCCCAAAGCGAGGGAATGGACTTTGATCCTCGCTTTGGGGATTTGGATAGTGAAGTGGGAACCATGGAAGAGTTAGAGGAGGTCTCAATAGATGAAAGTGGCCCGACTAGAGGGGTCAAAATTGGGAAAAGTTGAAGTTGGAATTGAGAGCACAGCTGGTAGAATTTTTGCAAAGGAACCAAGATGTCTTCGCTTGGTGTCACAAGGATATGGTGGGTATCTCACCAACTGTGATCAGCCATGCGCTCAACGTGGATGAAAGCTACCTAGCAGTGCAGCAGAAGAAAATATTGCTTGACAAGGAGCGAGCGAAGGCTCTCAAAGAGGAAGTCGAGCGACTAAAGGAAAACGGGTTCATAAGAGAGGCTTATTACCCAACCTGGGTTTCAAACCCAGTATTAGTGCCCAAGTCCAATGGGAAGTGTAGGACTTGTGTGGATTTCAGCGATCTGAATAAAGCATGTCCTAAGGACTGTTTTCCTTTGCCAAGGATAGACCAGTTGGTTTATGCAACTCCTGGTCATGAAACTTTGTCTTTCATGGACGCTTACTCGGGGTATAATCAGATTAGTATGCATCCTCCCGATGAGGAGCTTACCAGCTTCCGAACAGACATAGGGTTGTATTGTTATAAGGTTATGCCATTTGGCTTGAAGAACACAGGAGCCACCTACCAGCGTCTAGTGAATGGCATGTTCTGTGACTTAATCGGCAAAAACACGGAGGTATACATAGACGATATGCTGGTAAAGTCAAAGGAAACTGAAGGACATGTACGAGATTTGGAGGAATGCTTTGCGGTACTGAGAAAGTATAGCATGAAGATGAACCCCCTCAAATGCTCATTCGGAGTAAGTGCTGGAAAATTACTTGGGTTTATTGTTAACTCGCGAGGAATAGAAGCGAATCCTGAGAAGATAAAGGCACTCGCGGAAATGAAGTCTCCAGCTAGGATTAAGGATGTGCAAAGTTTGACTGGGTGGATTGCTGCTCTAAGTAGGTTCATTTCCAAATCAACGGACAAATGTGTCCCATTTTTTAACTTACTTAGAGGAAGCACCAAATTTGAATGGACGGAGGAGTGTGAGCAAGCCTCTCAAGCCATAAAGAAACATTTGGCTCAACCTCCTGTTCTTTCAAAACCAGTAGATGGAGAAGACCTTTTTATTTATTTGGCAGTCACAGAGCATGCTGTCAGTACTGCTCTGGTGCGAGAAGAAGATAAGGTGCAGCATCCAGTATATTATGTTAGCAAGCGGTTGATAGGAGCAGAGTCAATGTATCCTATGATCAAAAAGTTGGCCTACTGTTTAGTATTTGCATCTCGCAAATTGCGATCGTACTTCCAGGCACATCCCATTAAAGTACTTACCGACCGGTCCATACGCCAAGTCTTACAGAAGCAGGAATCTTCTGGTCATTTACTTAAATGGGCGGTCTAATTGGGCCAATTTGAAATCAAATATCAACCAAGGTCTGCCATAAAAGGATAGGCTTTGGCGGATTTCATTGTTGAATGCACTGGGATTCCTGATCTTCCCGACCGGCAAGAAAATGCGATAGGGCAGAGAGAGAATTTTCCTACCTGGCAACTTTTTGTTGATGGGTCGTCAAATGAACATCATTTAGGAGTGGGAATTATGTTGATCACACCTGAGCAACATCGAATTCATTGCGCGTTGAGTTTCAAATTTAATGCTTCTAATAATGAGGTAGGGTATGAAGCCCTCCTAGCAGGATTGCGCCTGGATAGAGATGTTCGTGCCCGGTCGGTCGAAGTAAACAGCGATTCCCAGTTGGTGGTCTAACAAGTTTTAGGGGAATATCAGGCAAGAGGTTTGCGCATGGTGGCATACTTGAATAAAACCAAGGACTTGCTAGCACAATTCGAGGAGTATACTATTAAGCTGGTACCACGTGAGCAAAATTCCAATGCAGATACTTTAGCAAAATTGGCTAGTGCAAAAGATGCTGAAACTTTGAACATAGTACTAGTAGAATACATGGCAGAGCCGAGTATTAATGAGCAGGAAGCCATGCCCATCACGTTAGCTAACACTTGGATGACACCCATCATTACTTACCTTGAGCAAGGAGTCTTACCAAATAATCGTAATGAAGCCAGGAAGATTATGAGGAAAGCTGCTAGGTATATTATGATGGATGGGGTATTATATAGAAGAGGGTACTCTATGCCACTGCTTAGATGCATAACACTCGACCAATCAAAAAAAATATTGATAGAAGTGCACGAGGGATTCTGCGGAGATCGTGCTAGGGGAAAAGTCTCTTCAAAAAGATTTTGCGGCAAGGGTTTTTCTGGCCTACAATGAATGAAGACTCCATGGAGTATGTGAAGAAGTGTGATAAATGCCAGAGATTGTCTAAAATACCTAGGGCACCTCCGAATGTTTTGAAGCAAATGCAGAGTCCATGGCCTTTTGCAGTAAGGGGAATTGATTTGATCGGGAGCCAACCCAAAGGAAAAGGAGGGGTGCAGTTCGCGGTAGTTGCTGTGGATTATTTCACTAAGTGGACCGAAGCTGAACCAATAGCAACAATCACTTCGAAGAAAGTGTTAGATTTTGTGGTTAAGAATATAATATGTCGCTATGGTCTTCCCAAGAAGATAGTCTCTCACAACGACACTCAATTCGATAGTGACTTGTTTATTGATTTTTGCACTAGACATGGCATTATAAAAAGTTTCTCCTCGGTAGCTCATCCGCAAGCCAATGGGCAAGTTGAAGCCATGAATAAAACTTTAAAGGATACTCTAAAAAAGCGTCTAGAACAAGCTAAGGGTGCATGGGCAGAAGAATTGCCAGAGGTTCTTTGGTCGTACAAAACTAATGCCCGGACAGCAACTGGTCATACTCCTTTTTCCTTGGCATATGGATATGAAGCCATGTTGCCTGTCGAGGTCGACCCACATCGGAGAAGTACGTATGACCAGGAGGAGAATCACCATTTGTTAGTTGAATCTTTGGACTTTGTTGAAGAAAAACGAGAGAAAGCAAGCTTGAGAGTTGCTGCCCATCAGCAAAAAGTGGCCTGCTATTTTAATTCCAGAGTTAGAGATCGAAAATTCCAGGTCGGAGATTTGGTCCTTAGAAAAGTGTTTGTCAAAGACCCAGCAGCTGGAGTGCTAAGACCAAATCGGGAGGGACTGTATCAAATAGAGCAAGTCCTGCCACCCGACACATACAAGCTTTCTCGACTAAATGGAGAGCTGATCAGGAACTATTGGAATGGCAAGCACTTGAGGAAGTATTATCAATAAATACTGCTTACAGAGAGCTATCTTAGTTTCAAGTGTTTAACTTGTTATTTAAGTTTTTTTGTGAGCATGTTATTTGTTGAACAATCATTTTATTTTTGAACAATCTTAGTTTGTTTGAGACTCGTGATTAGACACGCTCTGTCCTTATTTTTTACGAGTAATAAAAGAGATCACACGCAGCATGGTCGAATCTTGCTACAAATTTTTCATATGTGTTGATTATTTTTACTTTGGCCGTGTTCAACTGTCAGTGCATTTAAAAAAAAATAATGAGAGGAAAAAACCGGGCAGTGTTCAATTGGTCGGTATCCATCAGATAAATTACCAACATTTAACTGGTCAAATATTATTGCAATGTTCAACTGCTCAAATATCTTCTTTATATTCGATGTGGTTCACGAGTAATAACTGCTCGAACAAATTTGGTCAAGTAGCAAGTGACCAAGGATTTTTCAACCCTCAATCACTTGGGGGGCACATAGGGTATACTGGTATGTAATTCAACACAGGCAATAAGAGCACGAGCAAAGATATTTGTTTTAGGCTGACTTGTAAATTTTTGAAGTCAAAAAAGGCCATTAAGCTAACTTTTTTGACAAAGCTTAAGTAACTTGGAATTTTTTCAAAATTTTAAGTTAAGAGGAAATATTCGTGTGTAAACAAAACACTATGCTCATAAAATGTTAGAGCAATAAGAGTGTGAGAAAGTATACATAGTAGTGACTTATGAAATGTTTAGAATTTATAAGTTAGAAAACTAAGTACTCGTGTGAAAATATAAGGCATATATCAGAGTGAATTTACTATTCCATAAAAAACTTGTAAATGATTTGAGTCTAAAAAGTAAAGTATACATGCCAACAGCTCGGCCATACGAGCAACGTATAATAAGAAGATAAGTGTCTACTAGTCGGATAAGAGACTCTTTGGTTAGCTAAAGTATGTTCACTGGTCTAGTAAATTGTTGACAGGTTGATCAACACCATCTTCAGCATCGGTGACATCCTCTGGTCGGAATGATAAAGCAGGAGAAAAAGGCACAACAGCAGCAGGATTGGCTGCCTCCTTAGCGGTCTTTGCCTCGCATTTGGCAAGTTCTTCTGCCCGGGCCTCCTCTGAGAGAAAGTTGAGGTTGAGGGGCTTGTTCAACTTCCATACCTAGTAGAAGAAGTTGAAACAAATCTCCTCATAGCGAGCAAGCCTGACTTCCTTTTCTCGCTTCAGCTCCTCATTCTCACAAGTCGTTTTCTCCAGTTGATCAGTCAACATCTTGTTGTTTTTTATTTGTTTCTTGTTCTCATCAACCAACTCTCTTAGAGATCCATCCTGCTTGGTGATGGTCTTCTCCGCCTGCTCGACCTTGGATCGAAGATCCCCTTTGGATGTAGTTAAAGTTTCAATCTTGGCTTGGGCTTCCACCAATAGATCATTTAAGACTTTGATCAATTCCTTATAGTCTACTGCTCGGTGTTGAGCATGATTGATAGTGATAAGTGACTGAAATGGATAATAGAAAGTTACTTAAAGTAAAAACAATTAATAACAAAATGGGATGTCTTGATGACAAAATAATTACACTCATTAGTTGGGCTACACCCCTTTGCAGGACAACTTCAACACTGAGCCGAGGGAAAAACTCAAAGGTTTGAGTTATTGTAGCATGGTGCAGAGTGTGGTCAAGCAATTCCTTCCCAATATCACCAGCAATGCGAAGGGGCTCACTTAAGCCAGCTGAGCGGGTAGGTGTTAAACTAGCAGAAGGAGGAATTGATGAAGGAGTCAACTGTGGGATGGTGATAGGCTCGTCAGGTAATCTCCCCTGACTGGTCGGTATAGTCTTTGCGACTTTTCTTGGAGGGTTTGAGCTACTACCCTCCCCAGGTTTCCTCTTTTGGGTAGAGGAATTGTTGAATTGTTTGAACATATCTGGATCTGCAAAAAAGAGTGAAGCACAAGACTTGTTAGTAAAAATGGGAGACAATATATAAATAACTGAAAATTTTACTATTACCACATAACTCTACAGATTTCATACAATCATTCTCGAAGGAAGTTATTTATAACAAAACACCAAACTATGGTTACTAAGTAGCAAAAAAACCTGAGTTTAGAATTTGATCAAGAAAATCATCCTCTTCTTCAGATGACGAGCTGACATCTCTATGGAGCTCAAGTTTCTTTCCTTTCCCAGGCTTTGTAGGAATGGCAAGTCTACGATGGTCCTCTGGAAGGGGTTCCCTAATAATAAGGTCACCTGGTCGGCATCAGTAGGGAGATGGTTCAGGAGAGAACTGATCAGTCACTACTTCAGTGTCAGCATTTGACTGGTCAGTTGCGTTCACTTCTTCAGTACTGCTACCTTCTATGATGTTTTGATTGCTTGGTAACAACCCCACCAGCTGAAGTTTGTCCACGTTGACCAACCCTTTTACATTTTTCTCTTCATTAGACATGTTAGCAAGTCTTCTACTCGGGAATACATTTCCTTAGTGGGCAGAGGTTGATGGAAAGGACCTGCATGCGTGAAGGCCAAGTTGTTGGCCTTAATGTCTGAAGTAAGAAAATACTCTTTATAGTATTTTCTGGGATTCGATTTATGTGTGATACCATGGAGGTATTTAATCCCTTTATGCCTATGGAAGAGGTGGAAAAAACTTGTATTCTCGTGGCTTGGATTGGTCCTAAAGTCAAAGAGGTAGTGCACTTCATGAGGAGTGGGTGGATCCCTGCCTTGAAAGAAGTAGAGAATATATAAAGCAGATAATGCCTTAATTCCATTGGGAGCTATCTGGAAAGGAGAGACATTGAAGTAATCTGCTATTGACCAAAAAAAGGGTGTAGTGGGATAGTAGCTCACGCAAAAACATGGTATCTAGACCAGGCACAATAGGGTCCACCAGGGTTGTTAGCTCTCTGATGAGGTCGCGGGCATATCACGTTTACCCCTTCAAGGCCTGAAGCCTAAATGTGTTTATCGAACATGCCAGAGTTAAGTTTAGAAGGTTTGTCTATGAACTAAGAGGACGTTTCGTCTTCATCTTTTCTTGGTTTTAGAACAACTGATTGCTAAATCTCAGTTGTAAATTTCTGAATAGTCTTTCTCCGAGGTTTGCTAGCTTTTTGGATCTAGCGCAGCGGCCTTGAAGAAGCTGCAGTTTGGGCTTCAACACGTCCCACTACCTTCTGTGTCGCTCTACGAGCCACTTGAGGATCTTGGTCTTGAGGAAGTCAATTGGATTTTTTCACCCTCATTGGCGGATGTTGAAGCTGTTGATTAAGAAACTGTTCTTCGTGAAGGAAGTACAAAGAAGACCGGGGAAGGATTTTTTTAAGACGACGAAGGCAATCTTCGGGAGTACCACTGCTAGGAGATTTGGATGAAGAGTTGTTACTTAGAGGAGTGTCGCTTGACTTGGGAATTTAAGAGTTGGAGTTTGTATGGTTGTCACCTCCCCTGTAGTCGAAGCGATTCATCTACAAAAAAGTATGGGGAGGTGAGTGAACCAAAAAAAAATAAATCAATCAATGCAAAGGAAACATATTTATTTACTACTTAGAAAGTATTTTATTGGTTAGTAAAAATATTTTTTACTCCCAGATAAACATGTATGAGGGCAACAGACATAAGCAAAATTTTTGTTTTGGTGCCTAAAATGCATGAATCATTTTTACAAGCCCAAAGGCTTGAGAGCATTCAGGGCCGATCGGGTAGGCTCTGGTGTCCGATCGGTTGGGGCACTGATTTGAGTGGATAGATGTGGTGACCAAGCGGATGGTGTAGTGTCTGGTCGGTTGGCACGGGCGTCCGGGCGGATAGAGGAATGTCTGATCCAATGGTGCTAGTGTCCGAGAGGAGGGGTGTAGTGTCCAGTCGGTTGGCACCAGCATCCAAAGAGAATAGAGGAACGCTCGAGCTGATGGTGTGAGTGCTCAAGAAGAGGCGCGTAGTATCCGATCGGTTGGCGCGAGCATCCGAGCGGATGGAGGAGCGTCCACTCGAGTGACGTACGTGTCCCAACAGCCCGGGTCTGTGTCCGAGCAGGTATGGGCATGTCGGAGTGATTGTGCCCTTGCATCCGAGCAGGAGGAGGCATGCCTGAGTGGTTTAAGGGCATGTCCGACTGTCCAAATAGTTCAAAGAAGATGACCGACCGGCCACATTCATGCTTTCCCAATGAATTATTTTCGAAAGACCATAAATCTCAAAGGGTCGAGGCACAAACATGTTCTTCTACTTATGGGACACTACATCAAGATCAAAAGGTGGGATTTGAAATGCTCAAGAGGTCCTAAGGAAAGAAGTGTTCATCAAATACCCATAAACCTAAATATGCAATGGACAATGAAAAATCATTTTTTCTTCAAATTGTCATGAAATTTGAGACAAAATTGATTTACCCATAGCCTAAACAACATCAAAACAGCCACAAATTGCATCATTCATCAAAGATTCATACTCAAATCCAAGGGTGTATTCTAAGAAGAGGGTTTCGACACATATGGGTTCTAACAATTTTTTATGTGAAATTTTAAAGCTTAAAATGCTTACAAATGAAGATGGGAAAGAAGAACTTACCCAAATATCTTGAAGAGGTGTTGATTTCTTGAAAGATCCTTGGATGTGCTTGAAGAAATTGGAGCCCTTCTTGGAGTTCAATGAAGATTTTGGCCAAGAGGAGAGTAAACCTTGAAGGTTTCGGCCAAAAGAAGAGATGAGTAGTTTGTGAGTTTTTATTTTTTTTTTGCTTATGAATTGTGAGCACCTATTGGTCTATTTAAAGGGAAGAGAGTGGAAATTTTCACTTACCCTTAGACTCTTAAAATTCTTTTTGCTGTTCTCTCCCCCACGATTGGGAATAGGTAACTACAATGATCATGGTCTAGTAAGATTTCAGTCATGGTTTGTTTGAAAAGGTGGAGAATGTGGAAAGTCAAATTTTCTTTTTATGACCTCAGTAGTCGAGAAAATTTTTATTATGTGAGTATATCATATAATAAACTTGGGGCACAAATGTTATCCCCAAAATTTGAATATGATGACATGGCGATCAAAAGTGACAGGTGGCAATACGTGGTACTCAATAAATGTGTTATCAAGAAAGGCAAAAGGTTTGAATTAATATTCAGAGTTGCGATATTATTGGTCATAAAAATTATTTATCTGGTTTGGAAGTGGTTTGACCGACCAGATGAAATTTCTGACCGACCGGTAAGGATTTTTGACTGACCAGTCAAGCGCTTTGGCCGACCAGTCATTTTGGATTCAAGTGTATCCGGTCAGTTAAATGTTTTGCCTCAGAAGGGTGTTTTGGCCGACATGTCTCACTTCAGGGAGTGGAGTTGGCCGACCAGACATATCATGATTCTGCAGCAAAATTTCAGTAACGACTTCAGCTAGAATTAGTTGTACCCATAGCAAGAATCTCTCATATTATCCCAAGGAAATCGCATATTGTTGTATTTTAAATTTAATTATTAATTAAATATTGGTTAGAGCAACTGAATGATCTCGATTATGAGGGGTTTTGATTTGTACGATCCTGAGCCTATAAATAAAGAGCTCATGGCATCATTGAAAGGATTCAAATTCTGATTTTCCTGAGAGAGCACTTGTATTCAGAGAGAAATCTTGTATTTTTTTTTCATTTTACACTTAAGAGACTCAGTTGACACAGGTTCATCTGATCTTGAGTGTAGATCTATATATCACAACTCTAAGTTGATTAGGCTATTACCAACATAATTGGGGCTGAACCACTATAAAATTATTAGTGTCGTGTTTTCTCTTGAAGGTTTATTGTAGTTTTGACGTCTACTCGCCGTTGGCCAAAATCGTGGTCAACAACACTTCAATGTTTTTTCCGAGCTGACCAATGAACATTTTGTTAACTAACCGTTGGTAGGTAGCCGCGGTATTCTTTAATCCGAAGGGCATGACTTTATAACAGTATACATTTGTTGGAGTTATAAAGCTAGTATGTTCCTGGTTTGCAGGATTCATCGCGATCTTGTTATATCCAGAATACGCATCCATGAAGGACATGAGCTCGTGCCTCGTAGTGGCATCTACCAACTGATCAATTCTCGGCAATGGAAAGCAATCCTTGGGAAAAGTTTTGTTCAGGTCGGAGAAATCGATGCAGGTCCGCCACTTTTCATTTGGCTACGGGACCAAATCAAGATTCGCAACCCAGGTTGGATATTTTGCTTCACGAATGAACCCGCACTTTAATAACCGAGCTACTTCTTCCTCCAACGCCTTAGCTCGAGTTGTTCCTAAACGTCTCTATTTTTGGGATTTCGCAGGTAGGCTTTTGTCCAAGTTTAGGGTGTGCATGATCGCACTCGGGCTTATTCCGACCATGTCTTCATAAGACCAGGCGAAGACATCTAGATTCCCTTACAAAAATTGTATCAGCTCCGTTTTTCTCTCATTGTCAAGATTTTTCCTGATCTTAACGATTCTTGAAGTGTCCTTGGGAACTATATTTACCTCCTCGAGCTCTTCGATAGCTTGGAGTTCTGATCTATCCTCGCCCATTCGCAGATTGATATCACCACTTGGGACGATGCCTCTATCCCTGTCTTTCTGAAGTTCTTCCGTCCCAGAAGCAACTTCTGCTTCCTAGGACTCCTCGCCTCTGTCATGTACAGACATTGTTTGCTGCCCGGGTTGGGATTTTCCCTTCATGGAAATGCCATAGCATTCCCTGGCAGCTAGCTGATCGCCTTTGACAGTGCATATTCCCGCAGAGGAGGAAAATTTGATTGCTAGGTGGCAGATAGAGGTTATGGCTTCAAACGTCATCAACGCATGCTGACCCAAGATTGCATTATAGGCCGTCGGAAAATCGACGACCACAAACTCAAGGAGTTTGGAGACAGTTCTTGGACCTTCTCCCAATGTGACCACTAGCTTGATTATTCCGATGGCTGCTGATCCCTCATCGAAAAATCCATATAGGATCATGGAAGTTGCCTTTAGGTCGGTTACAGACAACCCCACTTTTTCTAAGGTGGACCTAAATAGTAGATTCACAGAACTTCAATTATCTACTAGTATCCTCCTAACTCTTCAGTTGGCAAGATGGACCATTACAACTAAAGGGTCGTTGTGTGGGAACAGTACATGGTTGGCGTCTTCTTTCGTAAAAATGATCAGTTGCTTTTCTAACGCTGGTGCTTTGATAGTTGTTGCTCCGGGACAAACTCCACTTCGTTATGGGATTTCAGCACGTTGATATACCTCTTCTGGGAACCTCAGCTCGTGCTTGCCAGGTGAGGACCTCCAGAAATGGTTGCTATATCTCCTCCTGTGATCAGAGGAGGATTGTCTTGATTCACCTGATATCCATTTTGATTCATTGGAGCCTCCGGAGTTGATGGAATGTTTTGTCTAGCGTGCTGTCTTGGAGTTCCTCGATTCTGGGCGTACTGAGCCAAAGGTCCTGCCCTGATGAGAGTCTCAATCTCATCCTTTAATTGTCTGTAGTCATCAATATTATGACCGATATCATTGTGGAATCGACAAAATTTCGAGGGATCTCTCTTCGCCCTTTGATTCTTTAACAATTTCGGCTTCTTCCACGGAAGGCGGGCAGAATTCGCTAAGAAGATGCGCTCTCTAGTATCCGTGAGGTCCAACTAAGTTACATAGATCGACTTAAACTTCTCCATAGACTTGTTTTTCTTTGACCCGCTCTGACTGCCTTCACCATTTCCCTTTGTTTTACCACCCCCTCGGTTATTCTAGGCAATGGTTTGAGTTGTAGCACCAGCCACAGTGGTTGCCACTCCAACGGGCTGAACAGGGGCTCGACTAGTTCCTCCAATAGAAGCTCGCGCCTCTTCTAGATTAATCCACCTCTGGGTTCAGTTTAGCAACTCATCCACAGTGTTAACTCCCTTTCTCTATAGCTCCTACCATAGGTTGCCTCCCACAAGGATCCTCGTCCTCATTGCCACGAGTTTAGAACTCTCGTCGGCGTCTCTAGCTTCTGCAACAACGTTGCCAAACCTACTTAGGTATGCTTTCAATGGTTCCCCGGGCTGCTGCATTACATTTTCTAGGGAGTCGGCCTTAATCTGAGCTGCCTGGGAAGCCCTGAAAGCTCTCTTGAAATCCATAGAGAAATTCTTCCACGAGCTAATAGAGTGCTTTTTGTATTGTTTGAGCCATTGCCAAGCAGGTCCGATCAGAGTCGAAGGGAATATTAGGCACCTTAGCTCTGGTCCAATGTTGTGGGCCATCATCAGGGTATTGAACATTCCTAAGTGATCGGATGGATCTCCATCTCTATCAAATTTTGATAAATGGGGCATCTTGAAACCCGGCGGGTATGCGGTTGCCGCAATGTTTTGGGCAAAAAACTTGAGCTCATCCCCTGAATCATATTCATCTTTCTCCTTTTCTGATAGGACTCTTTTCATCAGCTCCTCCATCAGGGATAAGCTTTCGAGGGTTTGGTCTTTGATTCCTTGGTTATTCCGGGGCTGTTCAACAACTCTCGTCCTACCATATGCGTTCGGCGAGTTGTTGTCCCTCCAAGTTCAAGCTTGGTTTGGTGGGACATTCCTGTTATCACGTACTTCGGAAGGACCTCCCTCTTGACGAGTGTAACTGACTCCATTTTGAGTTGAATTTCTCATCTGTGAGTTTAGGCGATCTCGAAGATCAGCCTGAGGATCGACTTGAGGGCTCTGAGCTGAACTCAGGTGATTTCTCAAATCTGTATCAGACCTGCCACTTCAACGACTCTTAGTCCAATAACTCCCATTAGCGAAGATTAGTGATCACGGTTGAGGATCTGGGATACTGTCGCGTGTCCGCAGGGCATAAGTAGGGGCATCGAGAGGAGGATTTCTCCTGCTGTCCCCATAAGCAGGAACATTTCGCGCAGAATGAGACAGTGTTGGATGTCTTATGGCCGATGGGGGATGCCTAACTGGCGAGGCAATTCTCGTCCCTCCAGGACGAACCAAATAACCCGCAGTCATTCTACTCCACCATTTCTAACTCTCTGTGCCTGGCGATCTGATCGTGAAGCAAAGGGTTGGCTGGAACATGCTGTCTTTGTGAGTTTGCCCCAGACCTTCCCCGTGGGTTACCACGGGCATTTCCAGGCACATATGACAGTGGTACTAAACTTGGGGTCGAGGTCCTAACCGACCGACTGACTTGCTAATGACACCTGGGAGGGCCATCAGGCTGAACATCTTGGTGATCTTGCACCATGGGTGCAGAACTTGGGGTTGAGGTCCTAACCGATCGATTTGGTTTGGATCGGCCATCCCGACAGGACTTATGAGACCTACCTTGCCTCCTTTCGACATTAACGTCGGTTTTCTTGTTTGCTTTGGCCAAATGGCTTCTTAACTGCATGTTTTCCAGTTCTACCGCAGTCAAATAATCCGAGTTTGAATTCGGCGGCAATGATGCCGAACTCCTAGTGTCGTCGTGGCCCATCGGTTGTTTTCCTAACCGTTGTTGGATTTCAGGGCAATGCTCATCGGAAACAACAGTATGGTGAACCTCCTGCCCACCAGGCTGTTCCATTTCATTGCCATGCCGCGATCGAGTGACCACCATGATGAACTTTGATTGGGATCTTGATGAAAGCACTAATTTGCAGCACTCAATGAAAGCACCAAACTTTTGACGCGGTTTTTCGTCAACAGTGAATTATGAAAATAATTGGAATGAATTAGTGCTTAATGATAAAACGCAATAAGAAAATGATACTCAAGAGGACTAGAAAAGAACACTCGTCTTTTATACGTGGTTCAGTGGTTAAAATCCACCTAGTCCACGAGTCTATATTATTACCGTTTCTCTCTCTAAATTTTGACAGAGTTTTTGTATCTCAGAAAAAACCCTCCCTTCCCTATCCAAGATCTTAGTATTTATAGAGAAAATCCCTAGATAGGCCCAGGGGTCGTCACGTGACTTAACCCCCAGTGTTATCTGTATCACACTAATTATAAATATTACAATTTATCCTAAGGTATGGTCTGAACATTAGGTAAAAATGATCATGGATCCTTAGAGATAATCGGATATGTCATGCCTAACCATGCACGATTATATTACGTGTCCGGGTTTTTAGGGATTCGTGGACATGCTATGTCTGACCATGCACGTCTATATAACGTATCCGGGTTTTTAAAGATCCAAGGATACGTCAAGTCTCTAGCATACCCCGTGCTGAATACATCGTGAACTCGTGTCACGGATGATATGCCTTTTAAACATTACAAACTCGTGCTTATCACTTTGCATTCCCCAGCTCGTGTTATTGTCCCGGGGAGCCGTGCTATCTTCGTGGAGAAAATACAGACTTATGGATCATCTGTTACAGTTCTTTACTCACCAGCTGTACACGAGCTAAATAAAAGACTCGTGCTAAATTTTAGGACGTTCAGAAGCTGTAAAGGATTGGACAAGAACTAAGAATGCAACTGAGGTAAGAAATTCCCTAGGATTTGCAGGATATTATAGAAGATTCGTTGACAGGTTCTCGATAATAGAAATACCCTTAACAAACATGACATGCAAGCATAAAAGTTTGTTTGGACAGACAAATGTGATAGCAGATTCCAAACGTTGAAGGACAAGCTAATATTGCAATAGTTTCACATGTACCCACAAACAAGGACAAGTTTGTGGTATACTGTGATGCATCTAAATAAAGATTGGGATGTGTGTTAATGAAAAATGATATAGTAGTGGCTTATACTTCAAGACAATTGAAAGAGTATGAGCAAAGGTACCACACTCATGTCATGGAGCTAGCAGTGATGGTTTTTGCGTTAAAGATATGGAGGCACTATCTATATGGATAGAAGTGCAAGATATACAACAACCATAAGAGTCATAAGAATTTCTTCACTCAGAAGGAGTTGAATATAATTCAAAGAAGGTTGTTCGAATTAGTCAAAGATTATGATTGTGATATATTGTATCACCCTAGTAAGGTAAACGGGGTAGCAAATACTTTAAGCGGACGAGGCTATGGAAGTTTGACAATGCTAGAAGTGATTGAGGTACCACTCCAGCAAAAAATAGTAAAGGCTGGGATAGAGATTGTAATAGGTGGATTAGTAAATCTCACAATACAATTGACTTTGTTGAAGCAAGTGAAAGAAAAGCAAAAGGAAGATGAAGCCTTACTTAAGTAGGAGGCACTCATACAAGTAAAGTCTCACATTGATTTCTCTATGTCTGAGGAAGGATTGCTACAATATAAGTTACGAGTGTGCATGCCATGTGATACGGATCTAAAAACGAGCATAATGGAAGAAGCAAACACTACGCCCTATTATTTGCATCTGAGGTCTAGTGGCCAGGAATTAATAAGGATATATCAAAGTATGTAGCAACATGTTATACATGCAAACAAGTAAAGGTAGAACATCAAAGACCTACATGACTGTTGCAATCGTTAAAAATACCAAAAGTGGAAGTGGGAAGACATAGCTATGTATTTCGTGGAAGGATTACCCATAACAAAAAAGCAACACGATTCTATTTGAGTAGTGGACGACAGACTCACTAAGTCATCTCACTTTCTATAAATACAAACCATTTTTATTGCAGATCAATAAATGGAGCTATATATAAGTAAGATAGTATGGTTGTATGGAGTGTCCTGGTTTATAGTGTCAGATGGGGGATATATAATTCACATCTAAGTTCTGGGAAAGATTTCAACAGGCAATGGGTACACAGTTAAAGTTCAGCACTGCCTTTCGTCCTCAGAAAGATGGACAGTCAGAACATATGATGCATCTATTAAAAGATATGTTGAGAGCATGTGTTTTAGACTTTGGAGGGTCTTGGGATTGTTATCTACTATTAATGGAATTTTCATACATTAACAGTTATCAATCCACCATGGGAATGGCTCATTATGAAATTTTGTATAGGAGGAAGTGAAAATTTCCCTTACATTGGGATGAGGTAGGAGAAATGAGAATATTGGGACCAGAACTTGACAATGAGGCAATGAGGAAATAGAAAAGATCATAAAATGGATGTTAACGATCCAGAGTAGGCAGAAAAGCTATGTAGACACTAAACAATGAGATGATGAGTTCACAGTGGGTGATCAAGTGTTCTAAAGGTTTTTCACCTATGAACGGTTGTATGCATTTTGGGAAGAAAGGAAAGTTAAGTCAATGATTTATAGGTCCATTTGAGATATTTGACAGAGTGGGACAAGTAGCCTCTCGTTTGGCATTACCACCATCTTTAGCCAAAACATATAACATATTTCACATATCTATGCTAAAGAATTATGTGTCAAATCTTTCTGACATGCTTATTTATGAACTGTTGGGGTTAAAGCAAGACGTGAATTATGATGAGCAACTAGTGTAAATCATAGAGTCAGGAGTTAAGGAGTCAAGGTCCAAGAAAATTTCACTAGTTAAGGTCCTGTGTAAAATCAGTTCGATTCGAGATGCCATGTGGGATTTGGAGGAGGACATAATGAAGCGATAACCAGAGTTGTTTGGTAAGTTAAATTTCAAGGACGAATTTCCTCAAGGGAGGAAAATTGTACGGAGTAGCATATCTTATTTTGTTTTCTTTTATTTTTGTTATTCATAGAATTTATTTATGTTGGGAATGAGTTGATTGCATACATTTGAAAATATTGACACTTTTATGTATAGAAATATGTTATGGTATTTTAGCAAATACAAAAATTTTAGGCTTTAAATGCAGTTGCTTAAGGAACTAGTACCTGGCAATACTTTATGACTATTTTAGTGTTATTTTAAAAAATAATATAGTATTATTATTATTAAGGAAAACTTCACAAAATTAGAATGATAATACTAATGGATAAAGTTTTGATTAATTTAATATTTTGGGTGATATTGTTTATGTTAATGTATAAGCATCATTTAGATAAGATGAGGAAGAATTAAATAATATATTTTCCGGAGAATATCATGTAGAAAACATGTAAGCTAATGGCGGGATAATAAAATATTAGTTTTTAAGTTTTCCTTATCTTTTTTAAAGAGAACGTGTGGGAGAGGAATTAGGGATTTATTTTATTAAAATATTCCTACTTTTAGGGATAGTTTGTTAAGTGAATACTAGACTTAAAAATATATATATTTTCCTAATTTTTTGTAGAGAAATCGTGTGGTGTTATAGAGATTTAAGAATTAAGTTTTTAAAAAAATGTACAAGTAATCGTGTAAGAGAGAAATTAGGGAATATTTGAAAAAAGAATTTGTTTTTCTTAAAGACTAGGTGGTTGACTAAACTAGAGAAAGACTATATGAAATAATAATTAGGTTTGTTTTAATTTTTTTAATTGTGAATTTTAAGTGAGAAATAGTAGAATTAGTAGCTAGGGAAGGCTCTATAAATAGAGCCTTGGCTGAACCCTAGGTTTTATGTACTCATAGTTTTAAAAAAATTCTATAGAGAGGGAGTGAGAGTGAGGCAGAGTGACTAGAAAGCCAGAGAAGCTCAAGAAACTATTTTTCCTCTAGTGTTGGTAAAAGGTTCAGCATAGGGTATCAACTAGAGTATTTGAGGTAAGATCATTGAGGTTTTGTGGTTTAGAATAGTTTTATGGATGTATACAAATGAGATGTTACTGTGTTATGGTTTAAGAAAAGCTAGAGGTTTTGAAAAGTGATTTTGATATACTTTAGATTATTTCGGGGTAAATCTCCATCTTGGTCTTAAGTATTGGATTCTTTTGGTTAATAAAATCTAATTTATGTTGTGTTAACTTTAAGAAAATCCTTGCAATCACTCTCAATCCCTGGTTCTTAATTCTTGAGGTAAGGAAGTTAGGTAGTTAGATTTATATTAATGTGAAACTAACTTTTCAAGTACAAGATAGGGCTTCATTGAGAATGGAGGCAGTATCTACCTATATAGTTCTAAGGTAGTGTTTGCCTATGTAATTATTTTTGTGATATAGAGGTAGAGTTTTCCTATGGTAAGTTTGAGGCAGTATTTTCCTATATAGTTTTAAGGCAGTGATTTCTTAGGTGATTATCTCTACCCCCAATAACTTGTTGTATGGTTTATGTTATTATTTCTATGTTAATAGAGATAATAGAATTGTAGTAGTGTTTAAGAATTTCGATAAATGTTATAGTATCTTAAAAAGTGTTATAGTATCTTCGAGAAGTGTTATGGTATTTTGTTATGTTTATAAGTGTTATGAAATTACCTAAATGTTATAGTTGTTGATTGTGATGTAAGTTTTTAGTATGATACATACGTGTGTGTGAGAGAGAGGGGGGGGGGGGGGGGGGGAGAGAAAGAGCACTTCCTTACTGAGCTTAGAAGCTTACCCTTTTTTTTAGATTAGAGTCGATGAGTTGAACCCGAGACAGAGGTGTGTGTATCATTGAGGGCCATAAAGTCGATGGGAAGATCAAGAATGCACTAAGTTTAGTTTGCTTTTTATTTAGTCTTAAAATGGTTGCTACTTTGTTACATATTCATGACTATTTTATTTTGATAACCAGAATTCTTGTTACAAAACATTTTTTCGTTTACCAGCTTTTTTATTTTGTATTAGGGTTATTAAGAAAAGTTAGGTCGTTACATCCATGCCCTCTCTATGTGTGTAACCTTTGGATAGTGGCTTTGATTTGAAAGTCTCTACTTTCTCATCCACTCTTCTCTTGTATATCCATTTGCAGCCCATTAGTCTCACTTCTTGGGTCAGATCTACAAGATCCAAAACTGAGTTGAAGTACATGGACTACATCTTGAGTTTCATGGATTCAAGCTATTTTTCTTTATCAGAATCATTCATCACTTAATTGTAAGTCATTAGGTCATCTGCATTGTCATTAGAAATAATAACTTATACTTCTCCAAAACAAATGAAATGAATGGGTTATCTAACAACCCTCCCACTACGACGAACAACAGGGGACTCTTGACTTGGAATTGTAGTCTGTTCAATTTGAAATTAGAAGAGAAATTATAATGTTCGAAAATATCCTATATTTTCAATTAGTGTTTGAACCTTTCAAATATTTTGTTTAAAAATAAAATTTTAACTATTAAAAAATTTTATGTCTTCAATTTTGATGTCGGTGTGTTATCAATCATAGAGGGAAAGATTTGTATTACATGAAGAATATAAATTTTAATTGATAGTCTTTTGATTAATTTGAACATTTCAAATTATATCTATAGTTTGTAAGTTTTATTTTTTGTAATGTTGAATATTTCAAAAAGTTTCAAAAATAAAACTCTAAAGAAAATAGTTTAAACATGAATAATGCATCGTAAATAACAATTATTTTATAAAATACAAATATGAGTGAAATTAAATCATCTAGTATATAAATCCGCATATATTAAATTCAAGATTATATGTAATAATATTGGATCTTTCTAGATAAATGGCATATATATAGAATGCAAATATGAGTGAAATTATGTCTTTACTAAATTCTTAGTAAATATTTTTTAGAAATACACTTTAAGAGCACATATTTCAATATCAACGCCAACACTCCTAACTTATCCTCTACTCTCAGGGGTATTCTGTAACGACCCAAAAATAACAACACAAAACTTGGCAGAATTTAAACTATTTTCATTAATTTAATGTCTCAAAAATCTATTTAAAAAAACTTTAAAAGAAATGTGTGCACACACTAAAAGTATTTACAAACAAGCTTTAAAGTGTTGAAGCAAGCCAAAATAGTTTTAAACATATAATGAAAAGTATTTCAAAAGAGCATTCATCCCCAAGGTCAGGCCACATGTACTTCCTGCAAGGAGACTCTATTGCTCACTGTCCAAATTTGTCCTTGCCCTTACCTACACATGAAACAACTAGGTAAGTGATAATGCTTAGTAAAGCCAACCTTACAACACAAAGCAGAGTAGAAAACAAAAGGTCAATGATCAAGTCATGGACCAAATATCGGATAACTTACCAACCTTAGGGTTCTGGATAAATTAGGGCCCTAATGAAACAATCAAAGAACGCCTAAGCGTCCTTGTAATATTAACTATTCCAAATAACAGAAACAACATTCAACATAACCCTGCAGAAAAACCAGACTAGAGAGTAGATAGAGAAAAGAAGTAATATTTCTTACCCTAGAAACCGACATGGGAGTTGTCAAATATCCCCTAGTATATGTAACGCTCCGTGTTTCGGGCACCTACAAATATCTAAGAATGGGGTAGTGAGATGTATAAGAATATTATTACGAATGATAATATATGATTAAGAAGGAAAATTCATGTTGCAAATGTTAGCCAAAGTGTGATACGTGCGGTTTGGTGACAAATCGAGCATTTCGGTCCCGGACCAAAATGGAAACCTTAACTAGGTAAATTCTTGGATATTCATTAACTAATGTTAAGGTCAAGAAGTTTGAATTATGTGTGAAAAATCTTTGAAATGCATTTTTATGAAAAATGCACATTTTTAGCCAAAAATTGGATTTTTGCTAATGAACTTATTTGAGTTACAAATATAGGAGTATGGTGACTTAAATTAAATGGCAAAGCCTATTTAATATAATTACCCTAGATTAAAATCTCCATTAGGGAAATTAAGGAAAAAAATACTACATGGTAAATTTTTTGAGAATAATACCATTAGCCTAAGATTAATTAGCTTAAGTTAGATTAATTAAGAAATTAATCAAAGGCTAATCATGATATGTGGGAGGCAATAGCAGGACGGTAGAATGGTCATTTGGGTTTATTTATTTACCACGTATAAATACTAAAAAGTCAAAAAGTCTTCATTATCTCAAATATCATGTAGAGTCCCAGAATGTTTACTTAGTCTAGCTAGATAGTAGTAGTAGTAGTTAGTATTAGTTAGTAGTATGTTAGTTACCGTAGATTTTGGTTCAAGTCGAGACTTAGTTGGAAACTCATAGTAACAATTATGGATTTTATAAGTTTAACCTATAGTTTAAGAATATTAATTATAACATAAGGTTTGATTAATATTGCTGGTCCTAGATATGTTATTTATTATAACCTAAGGTTTAGATAAAGCCAATAAGAGCATGGCACTTGTCATAATCATGATTATTAAGGAAATTATGTATTTTGATGAATAGTTTTAATAAAAGAAAGATCTAGAAGCTCTAGAACCTTTCAGCAGCTGTTAGGATCATATTATGACTCAGTGAAAGTTGTTTATCCAATTCATATTATGCTGAAAAAAGGCAAATATGTGTTTAATATATCTACACATGCCGATATATCGCAGCATAGGGGTCGATATATCGCCTACAGAAGATACAGAAAACACGTCGACTTTGCACGAACGATCGAGCAAGCCTCGAGAATATAGGGGGAGGCGATATATCGCCTAGGGTGGCGATATATCGGTTCCATGAGTATATTTTTGAATGTTTGACTTATTGAATTTTAAAAATACCCTTAACCACTTAGACATAACTTTGAACGATTTTGACTGAGTTCTGGGCGTCAGTTGAATGAAAATTCAATTTTTTTTTCATTTTATAATCATTTATTTATTCAAATTAAAAAGGGTTAGTTTCACTCCTTTAACTCTATAAATAGGACCTAGTACTCAGCCATTTTCTTCATTCTTCAAGCATTTGATCAGAGCCTCCAAGGTGCTAGTGTTACTATAGAGAGATACAATTGGGTTTTGGGTTAAAGCTTTTTTATTCTAAGCTTTTATAAACACTTGGGAAGTGAGAAATAGAGTGTTTTCGGTATTGAGGTTTACACCAATTCATAAGGTCATTCAAGGTATTCCTATTCCTTAAGTCCAGTTCTTTATAATTCTTTTGTTTCTTTTATTCATATCCTAACTCTTGTTATTGGTTCTTGATTAGGTATTTAAGTTCTTGAAACTTAAGGTCTTTCTTGGTAAGTTTCTTCTTGATGGTTTAGTTCCCATATTCATCTTTATTCTTAAAGATTCTCACCCTTTTCTATTGTCGGTTTGTAGGAGTTTCTAAATCTCGTTCTTGTTCCCAAATATCCCAGATTTTGGTAAGGAAAATAGGATAGAATTTATATGCTTATATGTTATGATATGTTTATGTTATGATATATATGAATATTTCTTGTAGTCCTTGGGGCTTATAGTTGCTTAGCTAGCAAACTTAATGCTTTTATGTCGCTTGAGGCTTAGAGTTGCTTAGCCAACAAACCCCAATGTTTTTTTTTATGTTGCTTAGGGCTTATAGTTGCTTAAATAGCAAACACCAAGATTACCATTTTCATGGGTTAGAGTATGTGGTTATGATATAGTTTTATGCTTTTGATTTATGATGTATGTCATTAGTAGATTTTCCTTCCTGGGTGTTAGACTCGCTCCTTTATTTTTTTTAGTGTGATGCAGGAAAATGATTATGGAGGCGAAAGGATTCTTGGTAGCTTGGCTTGTGTGTTGAGGATGAATTGGACGAATGGACTGCGTGTCGATCGAGGACAAAGTTATTTATTTTTAGTCTTTTAAATTATGTTTTCTTAATGTAATTTCGCAATTAGTATTTAAAATTATGTTTTATGTTTTGTAAACAATGGGATCCCATACCCTATCACATTTTATTTTACACTTTTATGTTATTGATACAATAATTATTTTAGAGTTTTAATAAAGTCATGATTATTTCTTATGTATGTTTTTCTCCAAAAGTAGTAGCTAAGTCTAGTAGTTTTTAATGGTCCAAGCTATTAGAAATAGTTTGGTCATTACATATCAAAACTTGGAGTTTATGTTTTTTCTCAAAATTTCTCTCAATTCCCTCACTTCGCCGACTGCCTTAGGGCTTGAATTCTTTGAAATTTGCCTTCATAACACTTCCTCTCTCATCTTTAATCTCTTCTATACTTAGTTCTATGTTTTCTAGTGCTAGTTTAAATCTAAGAAGTCTACACACAAAGTTAGTACCTCAAAGGTAAAATCTAGATTATATTTTGTCAAAGTTTTGTGCTTGATTAGTTTATCCACATAACTAAGTTTATATAGTTGGGTAATTTGATTTTTGGGCTTATGGGGAGGTAATATATATAGACTAAAAGTTGAGCAAGGGATTCAAGGTGCTTAGGGACACCAAAATCCAAACCAAGGTCATCAAGAGGTAAATGGTCACCTCCTATGTGTTTTTTATTAATCTTTGTTGAGTCTGCCATGTCCATAGTGTTTAGAAATGTACAAAAAGGCTTTGAAATGACCAAGATATGATTTTTTTAAAAATTTGTGTGCAATCTGGTAAATAAATTTTCAAAAATTGGATAAACAACTGACTTTGGACAACGATTTCTATGAGCAAATCATTAAAATTTTGGTTGATTTTTGGAATGAACATTATCTTGATATTGGTAAATTTTCAAAGAAAAATATTAAAAATGCGGAGATTTATGAATTTACAAAGCTTGACAAATTTCTGGAATCTTAAAATAGTTTCTGGACAACCAACTTTGGGAACCCGTTTCACTAAGTAAAAATGGTTCAAATGATCTAACTTTTGATATGAATAATGTTTACGTATCCTAGTATAGGCCTACAAAATTTTAGAAACAAATAGATTGTATGAATTCACAAAGTTCACTAAAAAGATTGGTCTATTTCCAGACAGTTTTGAAATGAAGTTTTTGCAAATAGATTTCACTAAGTAAAAAGGTTTATTTTGTATGACATTTGGCAAGGAACTCTTTGGAATAACCAAGTTTAGTTATGCAAAGTTTAAAAAAGTTTGAGATATAGTTTTCAAAATATAACATTCTAAAGTAAGCTACTTAGAACTTGGAGTTTATAAAATACTTTAGGAGAAGTGAGAATTTTTCTATGTATTTACCTACGAAAAGTATAATTTCAGTTTGGTAATTATAAGGTAAGTTTAACACACTACATGATTATTAAGATTAATTGTATATTAAGGAGTAATATTTTAGTAATTAAATAATTTTGTTTAAGCAAAACTTAAAAAGGTTTCTAAAGCACTAACCTTTTAGAGAAAAGAATAAATAATCTTTTTAAAATAAAATCAATTTTTATCTTAATTTCTCTTAAATAAATTAAATCTAGTTAAATATTTTTTTTAATTGTTTCTTAATTGATTAATTCAACTTAAATTATCAAAGTTATGATTAAAATTCTTTTACTAGAAAATGTGGGATTTTTGGTAAAATCAAAGAAATGCTAAAGCTTAAAAGGCCTCTTAAACTATTTTTTCCCAGCTAAGTTCATTAGAGAGAACAGAGCAAGAAATTTGGTAGAAAGATGACTTTCAAATAACTAGAACCGTTGAGGGAAATTTTTCCTAAAATTTTAAACATCGTTGTGGTTTAAAACGTGTGAGGGCGAAAATACCCTTGGTAGGTATTATGTTGCGACCTTAATGCCCAAGTAGAATGCTAATATATTGTAATGTCATAATTAATCTGAGTATATTGTATGTTAGTTACAGTGTTGGCTAACACGCGGTACTCTCTAAGGGAAGATTGCCTGTGCGCAGCTAAGGACAGTTGGTAAGTTAGTTTATGATTTATGTGTTTGCACCATGAGTTAACTAGTGTATTGCTTGCTAGAAGTAGGACTTATACGCTAGTTAGAGAGACATGGTTCATTTGGAGACAATCTCTATGGGTGCTTACGCTCCACATGAGATGTTGTACATTGATGGTCCGGGTTATGCCCGAGACCTTTGAGGTAAGTATAAATGATGAACCAAGGAGTTTGAATGATTCTAGGGGTGCTTGCGCTCCACATGAGAAGTTGTATATCGGTGGTATGGGTTATATCCAAGACCTTTGAGATAAGTATACCAGATGAACCTAGGGGTCTGAATGATCCTAGGCGTGCTTATGGTCCATTATAATATGTTATTTTAATTTAGTTCACGACCGTGAGAATTGGATTTGAGATAAGTATGCCAGGTAAATTTAGATGTCTGAATGATCCTAGGGGTGCTTATGCTCCAATGTGAAATGTTACTATATGGTCTGGTTAGCTACCATGACATTTGGCCAGGAGGTAAGTATACCAGGTAAACCTAGATGTCTCAATGAGTCGTTGTGGATCCACCAACCATCTTCTTTGTTTGAAATTAGAATAAATTCCTTAGGTAACTCTAGAAGTGGCACATGACCTTAGAGGGATTCACCAACCTCGAGAGGGATTTCTGAATTTAGTATCAGTGTAGAGATTTGAGTCTCCCTTGCGAATTGAGATGCTCGGGGATATTTTTGTAACTCTCGAATCGGCTTCTGGGGTCAGTTTTGTTATTGGATGTAACTATCTATTCTTTCTTTGTTCTAGGATTTTGTTCAGTTTCTGATAAAAGCGAGGTAATGCTGCCAAGATACTTAGGTGTTCTTGAAATTGTTTGGTCAAGGCCTGGATTTATCTGTAACCCTAAGTTTGTTATGTTATGTATTCTGAGGACAATGACCAGGTCATTGGTTCCTTTTGTTTGTTTCTACTATGTACTGTTAAATTGACTTACTAAGCATTTCCGCTTACCTAGTTGCTCATGTTGTAGGTAAGGGCAAGGAAAAGTTGGTGCAGTGAGAGTCAGAGTTTGCCTGCAAAAAAGTACATGTGGCCTGACCTATGGGAGTCTGCACTTTCAAAATGAGTCATTTGATTATGCTTTAACTATGTGTGAACTATGTTGGGTTTATCACAATACACTTTAATACTTCATTTAAATTGTTGACCCTCGATTTGGTCAATGAAACAGAGTCACAAAAATGATAGGACTTAGAGAACTGAATTCAAGAATGAATACGACACCAGGAACATATAGTGGTTTGACCCCAAGGATTGGTAATGACCTACATCCACTTAGTGTTTTATTGATGTAGAATTCCAAAACCTGTGATCAGCAAACAAGGGCTCACCGAGTTTCACAAGCCTTGAAAATAGATACAAATATTGCGTATAAAATCACTATTTCTCTCTCAATCAAAAGTATTGCCTCTCCCTAAATGAATCCTATGAGTCCTATTTACAGGCTCACGGATGTACATATGGGCTTATGGGCCATCATAAACTTTCCCTACAAATATGATAAAACAAGAATATAAATTACATTAACTACACTTGAATGAATAAATATCCCACAAATATCTAAATTATAACCATTTCTGATTGTCAGTCTTGGTCCTACTAGCAGCTCTGGTTGTATTCCTCTATTCACCTTCTTTTCTTGATGCTCAGCATATTTCTTGCATCAATCAAGCAGCTCAATTTCTTCTGATACTCTGGCTGTTGGTCGACCAGACCTTCATTGATGATCAATCACGTGTCGTACACATGCCTTTTTAATATGCCACATCTTCATGCAAATATTTAGGGAAAAATTTGCCCCCCAAGTTTATTTTAATGCAAACAGAATTTAATAAACTTATTAGACCAACAATCCTGCTGACTCGTCACATCTGAATGTACGTAATTTCTTGAAAAGGTAAGTAATCATGACCTTTTCGGTTTCCCAGGATCAATTTGACGGTTATTGCAGTTTCCCATGCATCAAAACCCTATTCTCATCATTACTCATCAATAATACCTCGAGGAGTATAAATATAAGCGCCTTCACTCCTTTTCATTTTTACGCAAACTTTCTCTTTCCTCAAGAACTCTTAGAACTCTCTCAAAACCATCAAGTTTTTTTCAGTGCAATTTTAAGCCTTTGGAACAATTTGAAGAAATCTCTCCATGATTTCTCCAACAATCTTTACTTCAAGTAAAATGTCGAACAAACCCTTCAGATTTTGTAGCAATTTAGCTGCATTTTGGTTGTGATTCTTCTATATTTGTAACTGTTTTCTCGATGTTCTTGGTGAGTTTCTGAGTAGATTGGGTTTAGGAAAAAAATACCTATAAATACAATGCTAACATAGGTATTTCAGGAAATATATTGTATAAAACAATGTTTAGGAGGAGTATTTGGAATTATTTACACTGATTTTGGGTCCAAAATCAAAGTGAAAATTTGATTTTGGTATTTCGAAAAAGTTGAGTTTTTCCCGCCTAGTTTCTCAGTTTAACTTTTTAATCTATTTTTTCTAACCTGCTCGTAGGGTTTTTGTGTTTTTACCAGGATGTTGGTGGTCGGATAAAAGCTTAACTTTAATCCATGAGCAATGTTATCCTTTCCTTTACTTTCCTTTTGTTCTTCTTTTTCCATTGGTCGTACATTCTCACTTCCTCTTATTCTTCTGAGATATTCATGCAAGATCCCTAGGGAGGTGAGAGGCCAATAGATGAAGAACTTCTGACCCTGTTGTTCGAAGACATCGATCCACCTACTTTACCCATTTCAACAAATACCACACCACCAACACCATCGACCAGTTATCCTGCTTCAAACCCTTCCATGGTGCGAGTAAAATATGTTGCTCAGAGACGGAAGAAAATTCATGACCCTCACATCAGTCAACATGCGGCCAATGCTGAAGGACCTTCCACTACTAACCGATCTACAGCAACCGAGCAGCCACCTGAGATATATCGTTGCAAAAAAGTTCACAAAAAAATATATATCGTGGTATGTTTCCCCTCCTAGCGGTGTATCGAGTAGGATGATGGCCAAATATCCCAAGAAGTATGGCCTCCCTGGGATTACACTTTTGAAGACAACCCCTGACCAAAGGGAAAACGTGCTCCTAGGTGCTTATAGTGCCTGGTCGAGGTATCACACTGAGGCAGGCACTACTCTGCCACTGCACGATTACTTCCAAGGAGTGGCAAACTATTTTGACATCTCTCCATTCCAAATCGCACAAAACGAGTATAGAGTTTTATCAGCACTCTACAATCTTTACAACCCCAAAAAATGGTCCGTACCCACTCATCATGAAATGAACTATCCTTTTGATTTAAAGTCCAACCCCAAACAGAACAACACGGGGTTCTTCCACTTCTGCCATCAAGAATTTTCTTGCACCTTCTTCATCGACATCACCTACAAGTCCAACATGGGTAAATACTTCCAAGAACATTTTCTCACGACTGACCTTGTAGCGGACAACCTCTCCTTCACTTGGGGAGGTATTTTTCCTTCTTGAATTTTTTTTTAACTTCTGGTCGTTTATTTTATTTCTATTTTTAATTTACTACATCGAATATAGGCCCATGGTTTTGTCTAGAGCCTACCCATAGTATGGGAGAGAGGGTTGTTGCCCTACGCAGCATGACCACCATAGAAAAAAGTGTCAAGGAGCTTGCTACTGAAAATAATTTAAGGTTGGTCGGCCTTTTGGAGCCCCATCAAGAGGTGAAGGAAGCGATTGCTGGGACCGCCATAGAAGAAGGTTCTGAGGAGGCCTCGTAACCCCAAGACATTTCCCAACCACCTAGGCATTGACCGACGGCTGGGGTTACCATAAGAGAGCCAGTATCCTTCCCTCGAACAGACATCCCCCTTCCCATGGGAAGGGAAAACAAAAATTACCTGGCCATCCTATTCGAGGATTAGACTCATCCAAGGACGAGAATGGTATGGATTATTCAACTCTCTTGAATATGTTGCCCATTCCTGTTAGCATGTTAGACAGGAATGGAAACCTTATCTTTCCATTGAGTAGCTTTAACCCAGACTTCTTTGAGGAGGATAATGTTTGTAGCAGTAATAGCATAGATAAAGTAATAACCAGTAACATTAGTTCGGGTAGAATACTAAGAATTTTCTCTTGTCGATCTTTATAAACCCTTGTGGACACTTTAACTAACTTTGTTTGTCTCTTTCTCAGTCATGTAGGCAAACAATGCCTTGATATCTATGCCTCGGGAGGCAAGACCACCGGCTCGAAGAAGTCGAGCAGGAGAGAAGCCGGTGGCACCAGCGAAGCTCCCCCGAGCAAGAAGCCTAGACCAACGGAGACTCCTCTTCCCACCAGGTCAACTACACCTCCTCCAAACTCTCAACCTGAGTCCTCCACCGAGCAGGTAGTAGATCGTATGGTGAGCAAAATGCTTTCCAATGCCCCCTGCTCCACCATCGACAAGCTGCAGAAAGTGGCCCAACACCAACTCAGCAAAGAATCCTTTGCTACTCTTCCTTCGTTGAAAACTGACCAGGTCATTGGTCACAATTTCAATGAACTGTTCACCGTAAGTCTTTTCTATCTTCTATTTTTTATTGACAACAATATTTTTACTTTCACTAACATTACTTTGAACAATGTGTGGCGTCGCTCAAAAGAGGACGGCTCCAAATTCATCCATGAGCTAAAAGTAGTTGAGGAAAAAATAAAGGCTCACGATGAGGAGCTCAAACCCTGTGTCGAGGAGCTAAAAAAGACTAAGGAGGACTTGGACAAAGTCGTAGCCTTAAAAGAAAAGTACAAAGTTGCGTCTAAGGCCAACCATGATTAGGTGGTCAAGCTCCAGGATGATCTAGTCGCTAGTCAGAAAGAGGCTAATGAGCTGGAGGAGAAGGTGAAGTAGCTTGAGGAGATTAATACGAGCAATTTGGAAAGGTTTCAAGGTGCATTCTTCACCTGTTTCTACATGTTCTGGAAGAATAATCAAGGTGTAAACTTTGATTATCTTCCCAAACAGATAAGGGAAACCAAGATTGCTCAATGCGCTGCTCGATTGGAGGAGGAGAATAATGCCCCTGCATCTCCTGAGATTACCTTGGCCAAGGGCATCAATGGAGGAGAAGAGGAAGTCGGAGTGGCTGTCGACCAACAGCCACATCAAGACCCTCCTACATAGTGAACACATTTTTATTTGTAACTGGAACACCCGAACATTTTGTTTGTGGTGTTAATACAATTTGTTGTCTAAGGAAATTTTATTTACTTTTTTTCAATATTATTAATTACATCCGACCAACAATTTCTCATGATGTAAAGATATTTCAGTTTGATATTACAATTGCTATTATAATACTTGGTAGTATGACCGAACCTAGCATAACACTTTATTATCTTACAAAATCTGCTAATTTTTTTGAAAAATACTCTAAGTGTCATAGTATGCTTTCCCTTATTTTTCTCATGTGTTTACATATGTTTAGAATATGGTTTGCTCGTTTAGTATCTTATATGCCCCCAAGTGATCAAGGGGTTTAAGGTTCTCAGTCACTTGCCATTGACCAATACCTGTTCGAACATTCCTGCTCGCGTATTTATAAATAATCAATGACAATATAGAAAAACAACACACGTAATGAGAAAATACTTGTAATAAATACAATTAGTGGCAAGAATAACTGGCTACACACAGTTCTTTTTAATTCTAGTAAAAAATGGACAAAAATTTGTGTTTGTATGAGTGATAAAAAATTGATCTTACACTTATGAGCGACCAGCCACCTAACTAGCTAGCCCTTGTTCAAAAACTTGTAAAAATTAAAATTAATACAAGCCAAATATTTAAAAAGAAAGGTTCATTGATAATACTTGTGTAGGTGTTCTCCATTCCAATAGCGAGGAACGAGATCTCCGTTTAAGCGAGCAAGTTTGTATGTGCCTAGTTAAAGAATTTCTTCAATTTGATATGGACCTTCCTAGTTTGGTCCAAGTAATCTGGTAGCCTGGTCACGAGTATTAAGAAAAACCCTCCTAAGTACCAAGTCTCCTACGTCAAACTTTCTTTTGTGTACTTTAGATTTAAAATATCGAGCGACTTTTTAATGGTATGCTGCATCTCGTAATTGGACTTGTTCGCACCGTTCATTGACCAAGTCGATAGATTCCATTAATAATTGGTTATTCATATTCTGGTCGCATGTTATCCTTCTATGCGAGGGTGGATCTAACTCAACTAGTAACATGGCTTCATACCCTTATGCTAAAGAAAATGGTGTATGGCATGTTGCTGATCGGTGCGTTGTTCTATACGACCAGAGTACCTTGGGTAATTGTTCTAGCCATGCTCCTTTTGCCACTTCATGCCTTTTCTTCAGTGTGTCCTTTAGCATTTTTTTTTATAGTTTCTACTTGTCTGTTCGCTTGTGGATGGGCGACTGATAAATATTTCTTTGTTATGCCATGTTGTTCGCAAAAATAAGTAAATAGGTCGCTGTCAAATTGTGTGCCATTATCTAATACGATATTTTTCGACAATCCATATTGGCATACAATGTTTTTTACAATGAAATCCAACATTTTCTTGGTCGTGATTGTCGCAAGTAGCTCAACTTCTGCCCACTTCGTAAAGTAGTCTACAGCAACTACTGCGTATTTGACATTCCCTTTTCCTATAGGTAAAGATCCGATCAAATCTATTCCCCAAACTGTAAATGGCCATGGGTTTTGCATCTGTTTAAGCTCATTTCAGGCTACTCGAGGTATCTTGGAGAACATTTGGCATTTATCACATTTCTTAACAAACTCCATAGAATCCTTGATCATAGTAGGCTAGAAATACCCTTGTCGGAGAATATTTTTTGACACACTTTGCCCCCCAGTATGATCTCCATAGAACCCTTCATGTACTTCTCGCATCATTTCCTTAGCTTTTTCCTTGGAAATACATCTCAACAAGGGCATAGAATATCCTTGTTGATACAGAATTCCATCGAGCAAGACAAATCGAGTCCATTTCCATTGTAGTGTTCTCGCCTTATTTCTGTTAGCAGATAACAATCCCTATTCAAGATATTGAATGATGGGAATCATTCAAGTTTCAGATACTTGTATTACTATGGAGGATTCTTCTACTTGAATGTTGGGACAGGAAAAGCGTTCACCCGATACTATACTCAATGTGTCGGTGTCTTTGGCGCTTGCTAGTTTTGCTAAGGCATCGGTGTTTGAGTTCTGGTGTAGCGTCTCAAAATTTTACTTAGTTAGATAGTAGTAGCTTGTGCTATAGTATTTTAGTTTTCATTGTTATTGGTTCAAGCCGAGATTTATTTGGAAACTCATAGAGATAGTTATGGATTATATAAGTTTAACTTATAGTTTAGAAATATTAACTTTATCATAAGGTTTAATTATTGAAGCAGGTCCTAGAAATATGATTTATTATAACCTATGGTTTAGATAGAATAATTAAGAATGTGAAATTTGTCACATGTATGTTTATTAAGGGTTTAAGGATTGTATATGAAAAAATTAATCATGGATAACCCTAGGAAGTCTAGAACCTTCCCTTGGCTGTTAGAATCTCGTATTACTCAGTCAAGGTGGTTTTAAACAACTTCAAGTGTGCTGAAAGTGTGCAACAATGTGTTTAATATATCAGCGTAAGCTGATATATCGCAACTATAAGGGCCGATATATCGCCTATGATGATACGAAAAATACGTCGACTTCGCACGGACGAAACCATGCAGCCTCAGGATTATGGGGCAGGCCATATATCACCTATAGGGGGCGATATATCGGCTCCTTCAGCCATTTTTGAAACTCCGTGGAATTCGAGCTAGAAACAGCCCTCAACAACTTGGACTTGCTCTTGAACGATTTTGACCGAGTTTTGGGCATCTGTTGAGCAGAAAATTCAATTTTTATTCATTTTAAAGGGAGTTAATTTCACTCCTTGAACTATATAAATAAGACCCTTCACTCAGCCATTTGCATCATATTTCAAACACTTCTCAGAGCCTCCAAGCTGCTAAATTCGATCTAGAGAGAAACACTAGGGTTTTGGGGGTAAAAGCTTTCAAATCTACGCTTTTCTAAGCACTTGGGAAGTAAGCTAGAGTGTGGTTTTGGTATTGAGGTGTAGATCAAAGTTCTAAGTTGTTTAAAGTACTCTTAATCTTCAAGTTTAGTTCAGTACAGTTCCTCTTATTCTTTTCCTTTACCTTAAATCCTAACTTGTTATAATGGATTTTGGTTAGGTGTTTGATATCTTTGAAGGATAAGGTTTTCGGTAAGTTCTTATCTTGATGGTTTAGATCTTCTTTTCATCTTCTTTTGTTTAGGAAACTTATGGTTTTACTATTTGGTTTTAGGGTATCCAATCTCGCACATGTCTCCAATACCCCAGTTTTTGGTAAGGAAAATAAGTTAGATTTTATGTGTTATGATTATGTTTATATGCTATGTGTATGTATGTATGCTGTTTATTTTATGTTTGTAGTCGCTTGGGAAATATGGTTGCTTAAATAGCAAATAAGCAAATCTCGAGGTTTTTATCATTATTGTAGACTATAGTTGTGTTTAAACCTACCTCTAAATAGTAGCAAGAGGACCTAGATGGTTTCTATCACATACTACGGTAATGAGTTAATGACCATTAAATTGTAGTCTTATGTTTTATGCTTTATGTTTTTATGTCGTATGTTTTATGTTGTGCTCTAGTAGTTTTTCCTTACTGGGCATTAGGCTCATTCCTTTTTATTTAGATGGTGCAGGTAAATGAATATGGAAGGCGGGACTGATTCTAGGTGGCTTTGGCATGTGTATTGGGAGAGGACTAAAGAAATGGACTGATGGAATCAATCGAGGATGACTTTGATATTTGAGTCTTTTATTTATGTATTTATGATTTCTGCATTTAGTATTTGAGCAATTAATTAAATGTTTTGTTTTTCTTTATGATTTTATGTAATAACATTGGGATCCCATATTTTGGATTTGTATAATAAAGTGTATTATTTTATGTATATATCCAAGAGATAGTAGTATTTCTTAGTAGTTTTTAAAGATTCGAGGTCTTTTAGTTAGTCGGGTCTTTACATCTGGTCGAGAGGTACTTGTTGTAAAATATACTTTTCAAACTATGCTAGAAAGTCTTTCGCCTTGTTTAGATACACGACCATCTTAACACCCTTGGCCTGATATTCTCTGAAGACTTGATTAACAATTAGCTGAGAGTCACTGTATATCTCTAGTGACTTTACTTTCACATCTTTGGCTAGTCTCAAACCTGCGAGCAACGCTTCGTATTCGGCTTCATTATTGAAGGCATTAAAGTTAAATCTTATTGTGCAGTGAAACTGATACCCTTCATGGGTTATTAGAATAAATCCTACCCCCGTGTTATGCTCATTTGATGATTCATCCATGAACAGTCTCTAGGTGGGAGCATTGTCTTGGGCTTCAGGCTCTATAGTCCACTCATTAATTCGAAGTCCAGTGAATTCAACTACAAAATCTGCTGAGGCTTGTCCCTTTATGGTTGCTCGTGGTGCATACAAAATTTCAAACTGCACTAGCTCAACTGCCCATTTTATTAGTCAACCAGCGGCTTCTGGTTTTTGCCATTATTGTTATTGGATTTTCCAGGCCCATTATCAGTCTTGGTCGATTCTTCTTTTTTGCCCTAGTCGGCCTTTGGAGACTTTCCTTCATTGGAAATAGCCTCCTTTAATTTGATATATTTGTTCGCTCGATCCAAAAATTATTGAGTGCTTTTGACTCAATTATTCCTTAGGCTGCTCCAAAGGGGAGATTGGTGTTGCACCCAAGTGGTGATGGCCATCATCTTTCCCTCGTCTTCAACTAATTTGGCCCGAGCAGCTACTCACATAAACCTCTTGATGTATTCCTTGAGAGGCTCTCCTTCCTTCTGTCTGATATCGACCAGCAGATTGGCCTCTGTCGGATGTATCCGACCAGCATAAAATTGTCCGTAGAATTCCTTTACGAACATCTCCCATGAAATTATGCTGGCTGTTGGAAATTTGAAGTACCGTTCTTGGGCGGCATCAGATAAAGTTGCAGGAAAGAACCTACATCGAGCGTCTTTGGACAGCTTTTGGATGTCCATTTGTATCTCAAACATATTCACGTGAGACACTGGGTCTTTTCTTCCAGTGAAGTTGGGAAGTACTGGAATTTTGAATTTTCTTGGGATCTCTGCCATAGCAATTTTGTTGATGAATGGGATCCCCTTTCTCCAGTCATAATCAATATGGGAAGTTTTATTCCTGACCAGTTGTTGTACAACCTGATTTAGAGCATCTATTTGAGCCTGAACAACGACTGGTATAGTGGCGGCAAGAGCGACCGCAGAAAGTGGGACATGCTCATCGTGCCTTTCCCTTCGGTCATTGAGTATGTCCCTTAGGTCCTCATCCCTTTATCTCTTCTCTGTTGCACATAAGTATGTCAAAGACATTGGGTTGTCTGGGCTACCCCCTAACGTTCTGGCTTGCTGGTCACTACATTTGCTCTTGTTTCCGACCAACGTTTCTCCAATTATAATCGGAGTCCCCTTCGTTGTAATTATGGGTGTCTCTGTACTGCGACTTGTGAGTACTCGACCTGCTATACGCATTGTCCCCTCTCTTCTCCCTAGGCCATCTCGATAAATAGGAGGAGGCATGCACTAGTCGTTGCGTCCCAGGACATTCCTCTGTCATGGGGGAACCCAGACTGTAGAACCTATATCTGTCTACCTCCTACTTCCTGAGGGACCCTACCTCCTGCCAGGAAGCTTTTGCTCGTTGGTTTCGAGGCATCTAGGGCTTTTGGGATGTTGTTCATCCTTATTCTGTCTGTGTTGTGGTATGCTTCCTCAACAGGCACGAGAGGGATGACGCTATGTAATGACCTACTACCCAGGGACCGTTACGATGTCTATTTTAAACTGTGCTAAACTTGCTAACCGAGTCATTTGGCTATAATTTTGTAACTAAAAGTGATTAACGGTTTAGGGTTAAAAATTTTGGTCAAAGATACAATGTTTCACTAAAAGGATAATTATAATAAGAGATTTATAACCAGCCGACCTAAGCGGCAAAATAGGGTTTAACCCTAGTTCCTCTTCAAACCTCGACCGTGGTGGTCAAGCAATCACATATGTACACATCATCACCTAAGCTCTCCAACTCAAGGATGGTCCAGCTTTCCTTTACCTTTACCAGCACCGCATAGCACCCATGAGTCGAGGCTCAGCAAGAAAACTCAAAAAAATGCTCATAAGTAGTTAATAATATGTCATCAAATCATAATAAGCATGTCTAGCAGTAATAATCCTATTCATGCATGCAGGCAAGTACAAATAAATGATTATGGGGTCTTGCGCCATGAGTAGATGACTGTCAAGTCAATCTGGGGTCTCGCGCCCTGCATAGATTACTATTCAGTCTCTCTGGGGTCCTACGCCCTAAATAGATGACTTATTAAGTCAATCTGGGGTCCGATGCCCTGAATAGATGACCATGGAGTCAACTTGGAGTCCTGTGCCTTGAATATATGACCATGGAGTCAACCTGGGGTCCTGCACCCTGAATAGATAACCATAGAGTCATTCTGGGGACCTATGCCATGTGACCAACAATTCAACTGGGCCTTGTAGCCTTGGCTCTGAGTTACTATCCATAGACTAGCTAAGCACTTTAGTTTTCTTCGACCAATAGGTCGGTCAAGAATTTAATGCTTATGTTGATTAGATCTAATCATTTTGGCCTGCGTTGAATACGCTAATGTTGTTCTTGACTCATAAGTCAATTTCATGCGACCAGCGCTCAGTACTATTGCCGATCATGATCGATAAGTTAGAAAATCATTGCTATTTCTTAACTACTAAGTCAGTGCTTTCTCAATGAGGTAATGCACACAGACATATATCATATGTCAAATATCCAGATATAAGGCATTCAACATGCTTAATCAATAATCACAAGCACAATCATAATCATGCACAATTACAGAGACTCAAGCTATGATCAATTCCATATTCAATATTCATGACATGCCATAATCACATGCATCACATGCATCTCATACTGGGTGCAGTTTTCTTACCTTTGGTCCAAGCACAGGTTACCACTATACGACTCTCAAGCACGTTCCTATTTCCAAGCCCCTAACGACAACCTAGTCACAACCATAATATGGAATCCCATAAAAACAAGTAAATAAATATTTCCAGACCGAATTCTAGCCTCCGGGACGTTGAATCCTACCAAACCTGGTAGTACAATCGATCCCGAGCCTTTATAGTTAAGTTCTCATGACTAAAAACGAAACCTGGGCAAAATTGCACGGGCGGGTCGCGACTTGCCTCCTTGACAGATTTCAATGACTGGTCTTCAGGGTGTAGGCCGCGACTTGATCCTTTAGAGTCGCAGTGCGCCCCCCAGGCAGAGCTCTCCTGGTTCTGGGTTCATCCAGGTCGTGACTTGCTAGAATGGTGTCAAAAAGGGAACGAGAGAGAGAGAGAGAAAGAGAACGTTCTAAACGTTCTTTCATAATTCTGTCAGGTTACTTCGAGCTTAAGTAACCTCAAGAAAATCCTAATGCTCGGGGTCCCAAAAACGACCCCCGAGGTAAAATAGTCAAAATTCCCATAATTTGCTCCTAATCTCACTAACTCCTAATATACCATCAAATAATCATTCTCATTATCCAATATCCCGGTAATGTGTTAAATACCCAATATACCCCTTGACTTACTCCGAGTCAAGTATGAGTCTCGTTGTGACCTTCCCACTAGCTTGCTCCCTAGGATCGTCTTGTGCCGAGTAACCCAAACATATTCACATAGTAATGTAGTACCACACACTTACCACATATATGTCAAATATACCCATAACGGGCCAAATTATGAAAATTGCCCAATTAAACAGAAATGGGCCCACATGCATATTTAATACACCTAAACATGGATATTAAGTCATATCATAATATTACTCAGATAATAACATAATGATGCACATAAATATCATATAATCACATAATTCCATAATTTTCCATCCTCGACCCCTAATCAAGGCCTAATGCCTTATTAGGAAATTTAGAACGTTACACATTACTCAGTATTTTTAGCAGGATTCTGAGGCTGTGTAATGTCCTCCTAATCCAGGATTTTTACACTGTGTACTTTAAATAGTGATAGACTTTCTAATCAAGTCATTTGGTTATAAACGTGTAACTAAGGTTAATGTCAAGGGTTAGGGTTAAAAATTTTGATCAAACGAAACGTTAAATTTTCATGTAAAAGTTTAATACATACATGGGATCCCAAAATGTTACAAATAGATGTTTAAAAGGGTACATAAAAATCAAAAGTTACAACCAGCCGACCTATGCGGAAAAATAAGGGATACAACCCTAGTTCCTCTGAGATATCCTCAGTCGTGGTGGATGAGCAGCCGCATATGTACACGCCACCACCGAAGCTCTCCACCTCATGGCTGGTCTGGCTTTCCTTTCCCCTTACCTGCACCACATAGCACCCATGAGCCAAGGCTCAAAAAGAAAATTTAAAAATGTGCATGAACAGTAAATACAGATTCCAGATACATATCTAGCATGCCCAGCAGTAAACTTATGCATGCTTACAATTACAAATAAATGATCATTGGATCATTCTAGGGCCCACTGCACTGAATAGATGGTCATAGGGTCATCCTGGGGGCCTATGCCCTAGCTATGTGACTATAGAGTCACCTTGGGCCCTTGCCCTTAGATCTGAGTAACTAGCCGTAGGGCTAGCCAAGCGCTTTGTTTTCCAACGACCATAGGGTCGGCCAATGTAATAGTACGTCCTTGGTTGGGCCTAAGCCTCTCATCCAGCGCACTATTTCTGCCCATGGTTAATAAGTCAAGGCTTTAATTAGACATTTAGATAACCAAACAAACAGATACAAATATAGATAAGCATACTTCAAACAATACAAGTATGCAAGCATATTAATCATAGTATCTTAACCAATCAAATACAAAAACAATAAAAACCATCTTGCTTAACGGGAGTCGAGCCTTACTTATGCAAACTATGCAAGCAATCATTAAACAATTATCCAAACATAGAACATTCAAGCATAATCTAAATCATGTTCATTCTCGGGGGCCGAGCCCTATTTATAGTTGTAACCAATAACCAGACTAAGCCCTAATAACATATATCACGTATTGGGTGCAGTTTTCTTACCTTAAATCCAAGTGTAACATATATTAAGAACAACCCTCGAGCACAATTCTGATTCCTAGCCCCTACTGAACCTAGTTAGGCCCAATATAGAATATCATCAAAATGAGCAAATAAAGGCTTTTAGATCGAGTCCTTGCCTCCGAGACGTCGAATTCTACTAAACATGGTAGTAGGATCGATCCCAAGCCCTTAGGTTAGAGTTCTCACACTCCAAACCCTCCCGAGGCTCCAAAACCCTTCAAGCATCACAACTCAAAACAAAAGAGTCGCAGCCTGCCCTAAGTCAGAGAGCCCAAGGCTCTCCTCTGTTTCAACACGCGCCGTCGCGCACCACTACTGGCGTCGCGACTCAAATGGAGATTTGGCACCTCTTTCTCCTTCTCTTTCATGAGAGTCGTGGCACCCCAAGAATAGGGTCGCGGCTCACCATGAAAACTCATAAATTTCCCTGTTTTCTTCAAGCCAAAACCCACAGAAAACCTATCCAAACATAGCTAAATCCCCAAGGTAAAGTTCCCAATCAACTCAGCACCTCAAATTACACAAAACCCAAGCCTAAACTTGGCCAAAACCTCATCGAATCCCCAAATTAATAATTGAGTTTCTAAACTCCAATACTTAGCTAAAACCCAAAAAAAAAAACAAAGAGATTCAAGGCTAGAAATCGTTACCTCAATTTCCCCAAGTGATGCTAAGCTTCTCCCCAAGCAATCCTAAGCCTAGGCCAGCCTCGATTCCTCTTGGATCGCAAGAATTCCCAAGGAATTTGAGTGATTGTGTGAACGAGAGAGAGAGTGTGTGTAACGCCCTGGATAGCCAAGACCGCTACACTGTGTACTTATAAAGGTGCAAGACTTGCTAATTAAGTCATTAATTTAAAAATGTCTCACTAATCAAGTACGAGCTAGGGTTAAAAATGTTTTGGTCTCAACAGTTTCATTTTATATAATTAAGAAGTTATGTACATAGGATCCCAAAAGAAACAGAGTTTAAAAGTAGGATTACAGACTCCCAAAAATACAGACAACTGTCAGCCATACTAAGGCAAAATGAACCATTTCTGGGTCTCGCGTCCTTGCCTAAACCTCAACCGTGGCGGCTGAGCAGCTGGCCATGTACATTCTGCTCGCAGAGCTGTCCAAATCAAGGCTGATCAAGCTTGCCCTTGCCTTTACCTGCACCACGTAGCACCCGTGAGCCAAGGTCCAGCAAGAAAACATGATATGCAACACAAACAATATTAACAGATAGTAAATTCATTAAGCATGAACTTTCACCAAATAATCCACATTAATCTATCATCATATATTCAGAATCATGGATGCAATCAATCACTTATAACATTCATATCACATAATAATCAGGGCCGAAAACTTAGGCCGCACCCTCTGTTTACCCCACTGACTCCGGCCCGCTTAAACCAAGCTCAGTGCATATTAAGCTGTCCTCGGCTACCAGTGGCCAAGCCGCTCCCTGTGCACTAGTGTAACCCTTGGCACCCTTAGGTCGTTGGTTCACTAATTATCTTGCATGGCATAATACCATCTTTTCAAGCATACACAATAGGGAACCCTTAGTCCCATCACATATATTCAACCAGGTGCAGTTTTCTTACCTTTAATCTTTGCGGTTACTGATTACGAGCAACGCTCCTCAAGCACGATTCGTTCCCGAGCCCTAGATTTTATCACCTAGCCACAACCAAAGTGAAGGATACCATCAACAAACTTAAATAAGCTTCTATACAAAGTTCTAGACTTCGGAACACTGAACTTCACCAAACATGGTAAAAGATTCAATCCCGAGCACCCTAGGTTAAATTCCCAAGCCTAGAATCTCAAAATCCCAAAATCCCTTAAGGGCCGCGGCATTAGCCATCCATGCCACGACATGGCCCCAACCAGAGGCCTCCCAAAGCACAAAAACAGGTAAGGGTTGCGGCCCTACTTAGACCATGCCGCGGCCCGGCCTCCTTCCTCAGCAACCATCAGCTTCGAAGGGTCGCGGCTCACCAAGAACTATGCCGCGGCCCGACCCCTTCGAACCCAGAAAAATCTCCATTTTTAACTCTCAAAACTCATGCAAACTCACTCAAAACTACCCCAAATCCACAACTGAATTGTCCAAAAACTTCCCACAAGATTCCAACAACACAACCTAGCTAAAACCTAGGCTAAAAATCCATCAAAAACTCATTTCAATTACTGAAACTTTCTAACTCAAGAATACAAAATCCAGCCATGAAAACACTATAACCCAACCTTTAAATCTTAATTAGCTTACCTCAGTTGCAGAACCAATCCTCCAAGAGTTCGCTGACCTAACTTCCAAGGTTCCAGCCTCAAATTCAACCTTTAATGCCAGAACCCATAAACACTTAGAACTCAGCTATATACACATAATTTAACCACCAAAAATGAAACTCAGAACTTACCTTAACTCTTGATTAGATCATTTAGCTAACCCTGAGCTAATCCCCAATGCCTCAGCTCAATTTCTCTGAATTTCTCAGCCAATTTCCTCTTGCTTCTGTGGTTCCTTTGAGAGAGAAAGAGAGAGAGAAGGAAGAAGGTCTGTTCTAACTTTTATTCCACCGAGTTCTATATTTTTCTTAGTCTATCACTAATTAGTTAAGTCAATCCCAAGGCTCGGGGAACCGAAACGTCCCTGAGGGCAAAATGGTAAAATTTCCCAATAGTCCCGCCTAGACTTCCTAACCTCAAATATATCTCCATATATTTATTTTCATAACCCGATAGTCTAAATAATGACCCGATACCTCAAATAACCCTGACTTATCCAGAGTCAACTATTAAGCCCTGATGTGACTTTCCCCGCTATCTGGCCCTAGGATCGCCTCGAGTCGTACTCTGTAGATTTACCCACATAATAATGTGGTTCTCACAAGTATAACATTTAATAACATTTATATTCATATAATCATACAAGCATGCTTATCATGTAATCATGCATTTAATCAATAAATTCACACATAAGCCAATTATGCCCTCCTGGCACACTAATAAAGGCCCTTAAGCCATATTAGTGATTTTGGGTCGTTACAGAGAGAGAGAGAGAGAGAGAGAGTTAGTTGAACAAGTTTCCCCTTCTGTTTTTTGGTGTTTTTATGGTTTACTTAGACTCTAACTAACCTTAAGCAAATCCTGAGGCTCAGGGTACCAAAAACGTTCCCGAGGGTAAAATGGTCAAAATCCCCAGAATTCCCTCCTAATCTCACTAACTCTGAATATATCCATGAATGTTTATTCCCATTATCCGATAACCCAGTATTGTACTAGATACCCAAAATACCCCGTGACTCACCACGAGTCAAGTATTAGGTCCTATTGTGACTTTCCTGCTTACTTGCTCTCTAGGATCACCTCGTGCTGAGTAACCAAAATATATCCACATATTAATGTGGTCTCACTCACATATAACATATACACATATATATTCCAAATATACCTGTAATCGGCCAAATTACAAAAACTGCCCTTCTAATAAGAAACGGGCCCACATGCATATTTAATACACCTAAACATGCATATCTAGTCATATTATAATATAACTCACATAATCATATAATTACACACATAATTTTCCATAATTTTCCATCCCGACCCCCTAATCAAGGCCCTAAGCTTTATTAGGTAATTTGGGATGTTAGAACTATCCCCTCCTTAGAAAAATTTCATCCTCGAAATTTTACCTGAACATCTCGGGATATTGATTCTGCATATCTACCTCCAGTTCCCAGGTCGCTTCCTCGACCTTGTTGTTCCTCCATAATACCTTAACTAAAGGTATAGTATTGTTCCTCAGGACCTTGTCTTTCCTGTCTAAAACTTTAATTGGTTGCTCCTCATAGGATAAATTAGTGTCGAGTTCCAGATCCTCATAACTCAACACATGAGTCCCATCTGATACAAACTTCCTCAACAAGGAAATATGAAATATGTTTTGCAAACAAGACAGTGCAAGGGTAAGGCCAACCTAACGGTCACCTCACCGATCCTCTCTAGGATCTCAAATGGTCCATAAAACTTAGGGCTCAACTTGCCCTTCTTCCCAAATCTCTTCACCCCTCTTAGTGGTGAAACTTTAAGGAAGACATAGTTTCCCACTTGGAACTCCACATTCCTCCGCTTTGGGTCTAAATAACTCTTCTGTCTACTTTGAGACGCGAGCATTCGAACTCTAATATTTTCAATAGCCTCTGTTAGGATTAGTTTTGGTATGTTTTTATGGTGTGTTTTAAGATGCAATTTTATTCTTTTATTTGGTTTTGTGAAATATTATGTGGGTGTTTATTGTGTTTTCATGATTAAGTGAGGTTATTAAGGAAATAGCTTTAAATTGGAGGAAAAGCACTTAATTCTTGAAGAAACGATGTTAAAAAGACTAAGGAATGGAAAATGAGCAAAATCAGGGGTCAAAGTGATGATTTGGTGAAAATTTGGAATTTGAGTCGCAGCCCTAAGAGTTACAAAGAAGGGAAAAGAATCAGCTAGAGTTAGCGCCTACGCGCCAGGGAGATAGAGCTATGGCTCTATTAAAATAGGAAATAGAGTCGCGACATTACCAGATAGAGTTACGACGCTACATACTCCAGAGATGAAATCTGTAACTCAAAGCAACCCAGAGCCGCGACACTATTAGATGGAGTCGCGACACCTGTCCGTACGGAAGCAGAAGTTAGGGAATTTTTCAAGGGAAATTTTTTCCTTTCGCACATAATTAATTAGGGACAATAAAAGATTTCTTAATGACATTTTAAAGCAGCAGATTAATGCTAGGAGACGAAGAGAAGCACATTGTGGAGGATTGCATGTGGAATCAAAGAACTTATTATAGTTTTTCTTCTTTTATACTTTTAATTTCTGTAATTTGGATGCTTTTTAATTCTTCTATAGTTATTATGAATTTTATCATGAACTAAACTCTTTTTCTAGTGTGTTAGTGGATTCTCCTGAAACTTTATTTTGAATTAATGCAAGTTTTATGATTTTTATTCTATCTTGTGTTCTATTCGAATTTATGTTTAATGCTTGTGATTGTCTGTTCATCTATTACATGATTTATATGATTTTGATTCGTAATCTAAGAAGTGAGAATTGATTATACTATAATTGAATAGACATAGATTTCATTATACGTCGAGAGTACCTATTTGCTCTATGTATCTTTAGGGTTGTCTTACTTAATGCTTGTCTTATGTTCATTTATCGCAGAGATGTAGAAAATTTACATAAGGTTGAGACTTGTATATCCTAGTACGAATTTAAGTTACTTTTGTTGACCTGCTATCATGAGAGAAAATTGAATAGTATAATATGTGTTACTGAAATCTAAAGTGGATGGTAGATGAAGTTAATTGTCCTAGTTCATTTAATTATTGAATTCTATTTCCTTTGCTATCTTTTATTCCTGCAATTACGTTCTTATTTCAATAGTTTTACTTAATTCTTATAATCAAATTATCGTTAACTAAATAGAATATTAGGATTAATGATTGGTACTTGGTAACAGTCCTTGTGGGTATGACCTTTCTTACATTATATTACTTGTTAAAAGAACATGTGTACTTGCATGTAGAAAATCTGTAACAAATTTTTGACGCCGTTGTCGGGGACTGTTTTTACTAATATCAAGGAAATTAATTCTTTTTCTAATTTGGTTGTATTTCTTTTATACTATTCTCATTCTGGTTTTTTGCAATTTGTGATTTCAGGTGTTCAAGTAGTTTATGCGACGACGACGATCAAAATCAAGGGTGCTTGTTGATCTTGAAATCAAGGAAACTTGCTGAAGAAATCAGAAATAGAAACGGTTAGAAAGAATGGCTCAGAATCAAGCTGGTTATATTGGTGTTGCAGGAGTTGTGGAACAAGAGGCACCAATTCAGCAACCATCACAAAGAAGTTTGAGTGATTACGTGCTACCTATTGTCATAGGGGCACATTCATGTATTAGACCACCAACAGTTGCCAATAAATTTTTGATCAAGCCCGCCAGTCTGCAAATGGTACAAGCATCGGTTCAGTTTGGGGGATTACCAACGGAAGATCCAAACTTTCATTTGGCGAATTTCTTTGAGCTATGCGCCACATTTAAAACGAACAGAGTAAAAAATGATGTAGTAAGGTTAAGGTTGTTTTCATTTTCATTAAGGGACCAAGCAAAGAGTTGGCTAATTTCTTTGGAAGCCTGCTCTATTACAACATGGGAGGAGCTCACTCAGAAATTTTTGGTCAAATTTTTTACACCCTCATTATCTGCAAGGTATAGAGGTGAAATCAAAAAATTTCACCAAAGAGGTGGTGAGTCATTGTATGATGCGTGGGAGAGGTTTAGGGAGTTGTTAAGAAAATATCCCCACCATGGAATTGAGAAATGGATGTTAGTCCATATTTTTTACAAGGGTTTGTGTGATACTATTCGCAGAATCATTGATGCAGCGTCGGGAGGAGCATCCATGAGTAAGAGCGCTAATGAGTGCATGAATTGGATGCCATCTCAATGTTGTTAGCTCAAGTGGCAACATTGACAAAACATTTAAAACAAAACAATTTTCAAGCTCCAGTTATGTAGATGCAAGTCATATGTGAGTTATGTGGAGGACCTCATTTATTTGAACAATGCACAACAAGGGACTTCAACAACATGCCTATGGAGCAAGTGCGAACAATAGAGAACTTCCGAAGGCCCTCCAACAACCCATATTCCATGAGTTACAATCCAGGGTGGCGGAATCACTCAAATGTTTCATGGACAAGTGGTCAGGGTAGTCAGCAACAGTTTCAGTAGAATCAACCTCAGTATCCACGACCTCATCCTAGGTTTTATCAATCACAAAATAGACCACCACAACAACAAATACCTATGAAGCAACCTGAAGCACAACCTAATGTACTGAACCAATTCATGACTGAGACAATGGCATATATTCGAAATTTGGAAATTCAAATTGGTCAGTTGGCTAACCTAATGACAAAGCATTCTCAAGGGAACATACCAAGCAATATATAGGTAAATCCAAAAGAACAATGCAATGTGATATCTTTGAGGGGATGTAAGGAGTTAGAAGAGCCTAGTAAGAAGCCTATTCAGTTAATGAAAGTGGTCGATGAGAAAAGGGGTAAAGTTGAAGAAGATGTTAATGAGAACCTTGAGAAAAATCATCTAGAAATAAGCATAGATCACCATATAAAGATCCCATATCCTAGGAGGCTTCAAAAGAATAAGCTTGACAAGCAATTTTCTAAGTTTTTGGATATCTTTTGAAAGCTACACATCAATATTCCTTGCTGAAGAACTTGAATAGATGCCGAGTTATGTGAAGTTTATGAAAGAAATTTTGACGAAGAAAAGGAAACTAGAGGATTATGAGACTGTGACACTAACTAAGGAGCGTAATGTGATACTTCAAAAGAGGCTACCTCCCATACTTAAAGATCCTTGTAGTTTCAACATTCCATGCTCTATAGGTGGTTCAATGGTGACAAAGGCTTTATGTGATTTAGGGGCTAGTATAAATCTCATGCCTCTATTTATTTTTCGAAAGTTAAAATTGGTAGAAGCTCGACCTACTACTGTGTCTTTGAAAATGGCAGATTGATCACTGGCTCATTCGAGGGGGATCATAGAAGATGTGTTAGTAAAGGTCGATAAACTCATCTTCCGAGTAGATTTTATAGTTTTGGATATGGAGGAAGATGAAAATATTTCAATTATTTTTGGAAGGCCATTTTTAGAAACTGGAAGGGCCTTAAAAGAAGTGCAAAATGGAGAGTTGAAGTTGTGAGTGCAAAAATAAGAGGTAACATTTAATGTTTTTGGAGAAATGGAGGTTCCAACTTGTTGTAAAGTTGATGTGGTGGAAAGTGAGAGTAATAAGCTTGAAGTTACTAAGAATAAATCTATGGCTGAAGGAGGAAAGCGAACAGTTCGTTAGAAATTGAAAAGGATCTTTAGTGAGAAAGCTCAATTGTTTCATGAGCGGTGGAAAGTTACAAAAATGTGCAATATCAAGAAACGAGCGTCTTCTCATGATACTATGGATCTCAAGGACATGATGGGTGGTTTTAATCTGAGTTGAATATAAAAAAGAGGTCAGCGTCCAGCTAAATGACGTTAATGATAGCGCCCTTGATATGCATCTCAAGTTTATGTTTTTGATATTTTCTATTTTTATGCTATTTTTTTAGTTGAACAGTTTTATTTTATTTTTGGTTAGATTTTTGTAAATATTTTGTGTAATTAGAACTGTGAAAAACATGAAAAAAGGGCAGTAAAATAGCACAAAATTTGAATTAGAACCACAACTCTAATGTTATCAAAATGGGAGTATCCAGAAAATTTATATTAGAGTCGCAGCTCATGGAGTTAGAGCTTCGGTGCTTCCTAAGTAAGAGGAGTTAACAATTTTGGAAGACTTGTAGAGCCACAACACAGTAAATAGCGCCTCAGTGCTAATTGGAATCAGGAGTTTGGTAGGAATTATTGACAATTAGAGCTACAGCTTTAGGGAAGTCAGAGAGCAGGTGCTAAGACAAGTCAAAATTAGAGTCGCAGCTCTATGGTACAGCGCCGTGGCACTAGAAGAATCTGAGCCCAGTATTCACCCAGCTCAGGATTAGAGCCGCGACGCCAATCGGGCCCAGGAACATAATTTAAGGGTTTTATCAAAAAAGTATTAGCACAACTCCCATTGTACTCCACCACCACCTCCTCCATTTCAATTTATCCTATAGGGTTTCACGTACATCTCTTCTTTTTATTTGAGTTTAACATTGGGGACAGTGTTAGTCTTAAGTTTGGGGAAGGGATTTATTTTTATCTTTGTTGTTCTTTGTTTTTTTTCAAGTTTGGTATTAGTTTTTATTGTGTTTGAGTCTAGTTTTCACAGTATTGTTAGAGTGTAAACCATGTTGATAATTTTTTGTCGATGAGATTGAGTGAATGCTATGTTGTATATTCCAAAGGAAGAGTTGTGCATATAAAAACAATATGTGTGCTTGATTGAAATACTTTGTCACTGCACTGTTGTTAATTGAATACTTATTTGAACTATTGCTCATAGCTGTAAATGTGGGAGTTGAACTTTGTATATGCATGTTGAATTTGGACTGTGGATTGTACAAGTTGAAATTTCTCTAGAACTTACTTGCTTGCTATTTGAGATGAAATCCTAAACAATACACACTTAAGAAGAGGATATAGGCCATCTTTGGAATGATTGAGCTTTTCAAGCTAACCCTTATTTATTTGATCTCTAGTTACCCTATTTGAGCCTTACAATTGACCTTTTTCATTGTTTAACACATGTTTTGAGCCTATACTAGCATCAGTGTATTCATTATTCCCTTTGTCCTATACCATGAGCATAAAAACATATCTTTCGATTCAAGGGGGAAGTGAATGATTAAGGGACATATGTAGAAACATGTGGTTACTCAGTGCATAAAAAGATTGAACAATAGAAAAAAGAAAAAGAAAAAGAAAAAAAATTATAAATTCAAAATAAACTACTTTCCTTGAGTTATTTACTGAAAAATATATGTTTGGGGGAATGTAGTTTGAAAAAAAAAATGTGATGAATAAATAGTCAACAAATCTCAATCTTGAAAATGAAGAAAGAAAGGGGGTAGCACTAAGATGTGAAGTTGAGTTAAAGGGATAGGTTGCTTGGTCTGAATGCTTATGGTATACTTGAGCTTAAAATGTTTTCTCATCCACCATTACCTAAGCAATCTATTACAAGCTTTGTAAACTCCTATTGATTTTTGAGTGTGTATTTGTTTACATTAGTGGATAATAGTGAGTATATCAAGCATATGGAATAACAGTGTTGAGTGGATTGATGGTGAGAATTTGGCATGCATAGATTGGCTCGATTGTTTACATTTAATTGTTATGAGTGAATGAGTGAAGTATTTTAATTAAAATTCTAAATTAATTTTTGAAGTGGCACGTTACTTTTCTTTAGAATTATTTGCATATGGTATTCATTATTTTTTAGGCTATTTTGTGCTTTTCAACTTGGTTTGTTTAGGTTTTTTCGAGTAGTGTTCTTTACTCGAGGGCGAGTAAAGGATAAGTTTGGGGGAATTTGTTAGGATTAGTTTTGGTTTGTTTTTATGGCATGTTTTAAGATGCAATTTTAGTCTTTTATTTTGTTTTGTGCGATATTATGTGGCTTTTTATTGTGTTTTAAGGATTAAGTGTGGTTATTAAGGAAATAGCTTGAAATTTGAGGGAAAGGGCTTAATTCTCAAAGAAACGGTGTTAAACGGGCTAAGGAATGGAAACTGGGCAAAACCAGGGGTCAAATTGATGATTAGGTGAAAGATATGAATTTGAGCTACAAATTTATGGTGTAGAGTCGCAACCATAAGAGTTACAGAGAAGGGAAAAGAATCAACCAGAGTTAGTGCCTAGGCGCCAGGGAGATAGAGTTGAGGCTCTTTTGAAATTGGAATTAGAGTCGCGGCGCTACCAGATAGAGTTGCGGCGCTACACACTCCAGAGACAAAATTTGGAACTCGAAGAAACCCAGAGCCACGGTGCTATCAGATGGAGCCGCGACACCAGTCTATACGGAAGCAGAAGTTAAGGTATTTTCCAAGGGCTATTTTGTTCTTTCGCATATAATTAATTAGGGACTATAATATCTTTCTTAATGATGATTTTAAGTTATTTATCAACCCTAGGAGACGGAGAGAAGCACATTGTGGAGGATTGTAAGTGGAATCAAAGAACTTATCATAGTTTTTCTTCTTTTCTACTTTTAATTTCTTTAATTTTGATACTTTTTAATTCTTTAATGGTTATTATGAATTTTGTCATGAACTAAACTCTTTTTCTAGGCTATTAATGGATTCTTCTGAAACTTTATTTTTAATTAATGCAAGTTTTATGATTTTTATTCTATCTTGAGATCTATTCGAATTTATGTTTAATTCTTGGGATTGACTTGACATCTATTACATGATTTATATGATTTTGATTCGAAATCTAAGAAGTGAGAATTGATTATGTTGTAATTGAATAGACATAGATTTCATTATAGGATAAGAGTACCTATTTGGTCTGTGTAGCTTTAGGCTTGTCTTACTTAATTCCTGTCTTATGTTCATTTATCACAAAGATGTAGAAAATTTACATAAGGTTGAGACTTGTATATCCTAGTACGAATATAAGTTACTTTTGTTGACCTGCTATCATGAGAGAGAATTGAATAGTATAATTTGTGTTGCTGAAATATAAAGCGAATGGTAGAAGAAGTTAATTGCCCTAGTTCATTTAATTATTGAATTCTATTTCCTATGCTATCTTTTATTCCTACAATTACGTTCTTATTTCAATAGTTTACTTAATTCTTATAATCAAAGTAATTTTAACTAAATAGAATATTAGGATTAATGATTGGTACTTGGTAACGGTCCTTGTGGGTTCTACCTTTCTTACATTATATTACTTGTTAAACGAACACGTATACTTGCGTGTAGAAAATCCATAACAGCCTAAGTGGTGCTCTGAACTGCCTTAGGACCCAAATATTTCCTCTCACCCATCTCATCCCAGTGAATGGACGTTCTGCACTTCCTACCATACAACATCTCATAAGGTGCCACTCCAGTAGTCGACTGATAGCTGTTATTATAGGAAACTCTATCAAAGGAAAATATTTACTCTTGGACCCTTAAAGTCAAATACACATGCTTTCATCATGTCCTCCAGTATCTGGATAGCCCTCTCAGACTGCTGTCAGTCTGAGGATGATAAGTTGTAGTGAACTTCAACTGTGTACCCATCGCCTTCTGTAATCCACCCCAATACTTGGAAGTAAAGATAGGATCCCTATCAGACACGATAGACCTCACAGTCCCATGAAGGCGTACTATCTCTCTCACAAAGAGAACTACATATTGGTCAACTGTGTAGTTCATCCTTACTGGTAAGAAGTGAGCTGACTTCGTATACCGGTCCACAATGACCCAGATTGAATCGTACTGACCCACTCTCCTGGGCAATCCCACCATGAAATCCATCATGATGTCTTCCCATTTCCACTCTGGGATATCCAAAGGTTGCAACATCCCTACTAGTCTCTGATGCTCTGCCTTGACCTGCTGACCGATCAGGTACTTTTTCACGTACTCAGTCACGTCCCTCTTCATCCCAGCCACCAATATATAACTTTCAAATCCTGGTACATCTTTGTGGTGCCTGGATGTAGAGAATAATGGGTAGTATGAGATTCATCAAGAATCTCCCGTCTGATCCTTGTGTCCATCGGAATGCAGATCTGATCCTTATATCTCAATAAACCCATGTCTGGCACTGTATAGTCCTTAGCTACTCCAACCAGATGTCCCCTCTAATCTTTCCCAACTGTGGATCACTCAACTGCTTCTCCTTGATCCTCTCTAAAAGAGTAGACTATAGGGTGATGTTGGCTAACTGGCCCACCACTAACTCAATACCTGCTCTAGTAATATCCTCGGCCAACTCCCTGGATATCTGTTGAGCATTATACAATTGTCTTGGAACCTTTCGGCTTAAGGCATATGCTACCATGTTGGCTTTCCCTGGGTGATAGAGGATCCCACATTCATAATCCTTCACCAGCTCTAACCAATGTCTCTGCCTCATATTCAAATCCTTCTGTGTGAAGAAGTATTTCAAACTCTTTTGATATGTGTATATCTGACACTTCTTACCATACAAGTAGTGTCGCCATACATTTAGCACAAAAACCACTGCTGCAAGTTCCAGATCATGTGTGGGGTACCACTGTTCATACTCCTTCAGCTAACATGATGAATATGCAATCACCTTCCCTGTCTACATAAGGACACAACCTAGGCTATGCCTTGAGGCATCACAATAAATGACAAACTTGTCCTGATTTGTAGGAAGACTCAAAACTAGAGTGGTGATCGAATTCTTCTTCAATCTCTGGAAACTGTCCTCACACCTATCTAGCCATATGAACCTCTGATTCTTATGTGTCAACTCTATAAGTGGTGATGCAATCTTGGAAAACCCCTCTACAAAGCGTCTGTAATAACTTGCCAATCCCAAGACACTTCTAATCTCTAATGTATTATTCAGCCTTAGCCAATCTTTGACCGCCTCAATCTTTGCTGGATCCACCATAATACCATCTTTACTATCTATGTGGCCTAAGAAAGACACTTGTGGCAGCGAGAACTCATACTTCTTGAATTTTGCATACACCGTGTGCTCTCTCAGCCTCTATAGTACCAATCTGAGATGTTGCTTGTGCTCTGTCTCTGACTAAGAGTATACCAATATATCGCCAATAAAGACGATCACAAACCGATCCAGGTAATCTTTGAACACCCTGTTCATCAGATCCATAAATGTTTTTGGGGGCATTAGTCAGTCCTAATGACATCACCAAAAACTCATAATGCCCGTACCTAGGGCGAAAAGTTGTCTTTGTTATATCCTCCTCCCTAATCCTCAACTGGTGATAACTAGATCGAAGATCTATCTTGGAGAATACCATTCTACCTTGTAATTGATCAAACAGATCATCAATCCTTGGCAGAGGATACCTATTCTTGATAGGTATACGGGGTCCATGCATAGTACCAACATATACAAAGGGATCCTCACCCTCAAGCTCAAAGGTTACCATCTGCTTCTTGCAATCTATTGTTGCCCCATACTTCTCTAACCAGTCCATACCAAGACTTATGTCAAAGTCAGTCATAACCAACTCTATCAAGTCAACTGACAACTAACTACCATCCACTTTCACTGGTAGAGATCTAACCCATCTCCTGGAAATGACTAACTTCCCAGTAGGCAACATACTACCAAATCCATAGGATGAAAGCCACAAGGTCTACACAGTCCATCAATAATCCTGCTATCAACAAAAGAGTGTGTAGCACTCGAATCCATCAAAACAGTATAAAGGGTCCCAGGATTAGAATGCTCACTTGTAACCACTGAGGGACTAGCCTCGACCTCTTCTTGGGTCAAGGTAAACACCCGAGTTGGCGTCAGGTTGTCCACCTTCTTGGGCTCTTCCTTCCTGGCTTTTGGGCAATCCTTCTTCAGGTGTCCCACACACCCGCAGACGAAGTAGGCCTTCACCCAACATTCCCCAATATGATGCCTCCTACACTGAGTACACTCTTGGAATGCTTTCCAGGTCTCACCGCCTCCCTCATGGCCTATCTGTATGCCCTGTGGCCTCTTATCTGGCCCTGGAGCTAAAATTGTATTTCGAGTCTTTCTCTTTTGGTATCTAGGGCCTCCGGCCCTACCAAAGCCTGTAAATTGAGGTCCTAGCCTCCTAGAATCCTTTCTAGTTGCACTCTCGCACCAGATCTTGTTCTCTGCGCTGTCAACTGTAATTGCCTTCTCCACAGCTTGTGCATAGGTAGTCACTCCTGGCAGAGCAGTGATACGAACATCCCGGGCTATCATAGGTTGTAGCCTCTGGAGAAACCTCTCTCTTGCAGTCCCATCAGTGGGCACCAGATCCCTAGAAAACTTTTCCAATCTGTCAAACTTTAAGGCATAATCGGTCACTGACATGTTGCCCTGATGTAACTTACTAAACTCTTCACCCTTCGTAACTTTAACTGTGTCATTGTAGTATTTCTCATTGAACGGAGTTCTAAATTCCTCCCATTCCACAGTATTTACTAACCTGGTCTGGGATACCACCTCCCACCATATTCGTGCATCCTCTTGAAACATGTAAGTGGCCCATACCACTCTCTCATTACCACCTACTCTCATGAAATCCAAGATGGTGGTTATCATAGTCATCCACTTCTCAACCATCAATGTGTATGAACTGCCTTAAAAAATCTGAGGGTGCTACTTCCTGAACATCTCATATAGGGGTTCCCATCTATCTCCCCCTGCCTGGAGCTGTACTGTCGCTGGTACCTCTGGCTGTAACACTGCCGGTACTTCATGTTGTAGGTTCCCAACAAAACCCTATTGCTATCTCAAGAGGCGAATCTCATCTTCCTACCTCTGTAACATGGCTTGCATATTAGAAAGCACCTATTGCCAGTTCTCTGGAGCTAGTGGTGGGGTCTGGCCCTGGTCATTCTCTTCCCTGGTCTGTATCACAACCTCCGTGACCTTTGAGGAAGCATACTGATAACTATCCCATTCTATGTTGATCAAATCAGTCATTAGGTAAGTAATAACTATACCTCTTGCCGCCTGACGGTCCAAGACCGAACAAATAAACAAATGCAATGCTAATAAGCATGCCAGCATATAATGCATTCAATCTTGGTGCTAATAAGCATTTCATGACATTCATCAGCAAATAGCAATGCTAATAAGCATTTCTGGCATTCATAAGCAATTAACGATGCAAATAAGCATGTTCAAGCTTTTATGCATGTATAGTGATGCTAATAAGCATGTTCTTTAATCCCTGCCAATATTAACAATGCTAATAAGCATTCCCTGGCCTATATTGAAATAACAACGCTAATAAGCATGTCCTAACCTACATGTCCATATAACAACGCTAATAAGTGGTTCCATTTCATTCTCTAGCAATAACAACGCTAATAAGCATGTCTTTATCATTCATGCAATAGTCAAGGGCCAGGCTTTATCAGAATATCTCATGCTCCCTAATAAAGCAAGCAAGTAAGGAAAATACTTAATCAGATCAGTAGTTACCAACCCCTGAATCGAGCTTGTCTTTAGTGGCGAGTGTACATGCCCGGCCAGTCTTCAGGAACCCATAAACCTTGGCAGCACTGATACCAAGTGGTAACATCCTCCTAATCCAGGATCGTTACATTGTGTACTTTAAATAATGGTTGACTTGCTAATCAAGTCATTTGGTTATAAACGTGTAACTAAGGTTAATGTCAAGGGTTAGGGTTAAAAATTTTGGTCAAAGGAAATGTTAACTTTTCATTTAAAAGTGTAATACATACATGGGATCCCAAAATGTTACAAACAAATGTTTAAAAGGGTATATACAAACCAAATGTTATAACTAGCCAGCTTAAGCGGCAAAATAAGGGATACAACCCTAGTTCCTCTAAGATATCCTCGACTGTGGTGGATGAGCAACCACATATGTACACGCCGCCACTGAAGCTTTCCAACTCATGGCTGGTCTAGCTTTCCTTTCACCTTACCTACACCACATAGCACCCGTGAGTCAATGCTCAGCAAGAAAACTTAAACATGTGCATGAACAGTAAATACAGATTCTAGATACATATCTAGCATGCCCAGTAGTAATAACCTACTCATGCATGCATACAATTACAAATAAATGATCATTGGATCATTTTGGGGCCCGCTACCCTGAATAGATGATCATAGGATCATCCTGGGGCCCTATGCCTTAGCTATATAACCATATAGTCACCAAGGGCCCTTGCCCTTAGCTCTGAGTAACTAGCCATAGAGCTAGCCAAGCGCTTTGTTTTCCAACGACCATAGGGTCGGCCAATGTAATAGTATGTCCCTGGTTGGGCTTAGGCCTATTGACTAGTGCACAACGCGCTATTTCCGCCCTTGACTAATAAGTCAAGGCTTTAATCAGACTTTCAGATAACCAGACAAACAGATACAGATACAAATACAGATAAGCATACTTCAGACAATACAGGTATACAAGCATATTAATCATGGTATCTTAACCAATCAAATACAAACACAATAATAACCATGTTCCTTAACGGGGGGTCGAGTCCTACTTATGCAAACAATGCAAGCAATCATGAAACAATTATCCAGACACAGAGCATTCAAGCATAACCTAAATAATGTTAATTCTCGATGGTCGAGCCCTATTCATAGTTGTAATCAACAATCGGGCCAAGCCTTAATCACATATATCACGTATTGGGTGCAGGTCCAAGTGCAACGAATATTAAGAACGACCCTCGAGCACAATCCTGGTTCGTAGCCCCTAGCGATAACATAGTCACACCCAATATAGAATCTAGTCAAAACGAGCAGATAAAGGCTCTTAGATCGAGTCCTAGCCTCCGGGACTACGAATTTTACTAAACATGGTAGTAGGACCGATCCCGAGCCCTTAAGTTTGAGTTCCCGCACTCAAAACCCTCCTGGGGCTCAAAAGTCTTCAAGCATCGCGACTCAAAAAAAAAAAAAAGAGCCACGACCCACCCCAAGTCAGAGAGCCCAAGGCTCTCCTCTATATCGACACGCACTGCGGCGTTCCACTACTGACGCCGCAACTCAAATGGAGGTTCGACACCTCTGTCTCCTTCTCATTTATGAGAGTCGTGGCTCGCCATGAAAACTCATAAATTTCCCTGTTTTCTTCAAGCCAAAACCCACAGAAAACCTATCCAAACATAGCTAAATCCCCAAGGTAAAGTTCCCAATCAACTCAGCACCTCAAATTACACAAAACCCAAGCCTAAACTTGGTCAAAACCTCATCGACATTCCAAAATTTAGAATTGAGTTTCTAAACTCCAAAACTTAGCTAACAAGCCAAAAAAAAAAAAAAAAAAAGAGATTAAAGGCTGGAAATTGTTACCTAAGTTGCCCCAAGTGATGCTAAGCATCTCCCCAAGCAATCTCAAGCCTAGGCTAGCCTCGATTCCTCCTAGATCGCAAGAATTCCCAAGGAATTTGAGTGAGTGTGTGAACAAGAGAGAGAGTGTTGAATGAGTTTCCCCTTTCAGTTTTTTGTGTTTGTGTGGTTTACTTAGACTCTAAGTAACCTTAAGCAAATCCCGAGGCTTGGGGTACCAAAAACGTCCTTGTGGGTAAAATGGTCAAAATCCCCAGAATTCCCTCCTAATTTCACTAGCTTCAAATATATCCTCGAATATTTATTCCCATTACCCGATAACTCGGTAATGTACTAGATACCCAAAATACCCCTTGACTCACCCCGAGTCGAGTATTAGGTCTCGTTGTGAATTTCCGGCTAACTTGCTCCCTAGGTTCGCCTCGTGTCGTGTAACCCAAATATACCCACATAATAATGTGTTCTCACTCACATATCACATATACGCATATATATATTCCAAATATACCCATAACGAGCCAAATTACGAAAATTTCCCTTATAATAAGAAGCAGGCCCACATGCATATTTTATACACCTAAACATGCATATCTAGTCATATTATAACTCACATAATCATACAATTACACACATAATTTTCCATTATTTTCCATCTTGTCCCCCTAATCAAGGCCATAAGCCTTGTTAGGTAATTTGGGACGTTATAGGCTGCCTTTCCTGCTAGGCAGCTGGATGTTGTTCCAACCGCTGTGGGCTCCTTGGGTCTTGTGTATTTGTAGGACATTGGTGGTGCTCTGATCACAGGTTTTGAGGAGGATGAGGATTTTACGGTAGGTCCGGGTTAGATTTTTGTGCAGGTGGCAGTTCTCGAGTCAACTAAATGGTCGCCTTTAAAGCCATCATTGCGTCTCTTTGTCGACGATCCATGTCTGCCTGTCTTTCGTTCAATTCTCAACGTTGTCGGTCGATCTCCATCTTTTGCATCAACATTGTTTCAGCCACGTTCTCTTGGTTAGCTTTTAGAGTGGCTAACTCGTCTTGCAACACTCCCAAGGTTGTTTGCAACGTTCCAACGTCCATCTCATCCTCCTCCAATTCCACCTATGGCTCATCCTCTATAACACCTGGTGGATTTGGTACATTCTCCAATGTCTGTCCAGCTTGAGCTGTCCTCCTGGTGTTCTTAGCCATTGTATTCTTGATATCCTTGAGTTTAGCTCTCCACGAAAGCACCAAAATGTTGAGCCTCTATTTGGTCAACGACAAAGAGTCACAAAAATGATAGGAATCATAGAACTGAATTCAAGAATGAATACGACACCAGGAACTTATAGTGGTTCGACCTCAAGGATTGGTAATGACCAACGTCTACTTAGTGTTTTATTGATGTAGAATTCCAAAACCTGCGATCAACGAACAAGGGTTCACCGAGTTTCACAAGCCTTGAAAATAGATACAAATATTGCGTATAAAATCATTATTTCTCACTGAATCCAAAGTATTGCCTATCTTTAAATGAATCCTATGAGTCCTATTTATAGGTTCATGGATGTACATATGGGCCTATGGGCCGTCATTAACTTTCCCTACAAAAATGATAAAACAAGAATATAAATTACATTCATTACTCTTAAATGAATAAATATCAATATTTAACTTATAACCATTTTTTAATGTTAGTCTCGGTCCTACGAGTAGCTCTGGTCGTATGCCTTTGTTCACCTTCTTTTCCTGCTGCTCAGCTTATTCTTATGTCAATCAAGCTGCTCAATTTCTTTTGATACTCTGGTCGTTGGTCGACTAGACCTTTATTAATGATCGATCACATGTTGTACACATGTCTTTTTAATATGCCACGTCATCATGCAAATATTTAGGGAAACATAAATATTTTTAGTGTGTGCACACATTATGTAACATCCTACTAATCCATGACTGTTACACTATGTGTTTAAAATAGTTCTTAACACGTTAAGCAAGTCATTCGGACTTAAATGTGTAATTAAAGTTAAACAATGGTTTAGGTATTAAAAATTTTGGTCAAAGAAGTTAAAACTTTCATTAAAAAGTTTGAATACATACAAGGGATCCCAAAAAGTTTGTAAACAAAATACAGATATATACAAACTACAAAATTGATCGGCCTAAGCGGAAAAATTGGAGTTAACCCTAGTCCCCAAAAATAATCTCGGTTGTGACAATCAAGTAGGTTGAGTATGTGCACATCGCTCCTAGAGCTCTCCAACTCATGGCTAGTCACATTTTCCCCTTGCCCTTACTTGCACCACAAAGCACCTGTGAGCCAAGGACCAGTAAGAAAACTCAACCAAACAGAAACAAATATACAATGCAACTTAATTCATAAATAACATGCTTCACAAATTATAAACACATTCATGCAAGCATCAAACTCATTTACACGGCCTGTGTCGAATGAGTGCGTACCGCACCCCCTTAATGGCCCTGCCATTACGGCTTACAATCCGCATGATTATTGTCGAATTTGACCCATGTAGGTCATTCACAAATAAATGCATGACAACAAATGCATTAAATACAATTACATAACAATAATATAATAGTCCAATCAAAATCAGCACATAGTTATAACCGCGTTCACAAGTCGCGTCCAATGCCCTAAACATAGTGCATGTGCCAGTTTTCTTACCTCGATTCCTATAGGCAACGGTACGATCCCAGGTGCGATCCATGTAATGCCCTAGATAACCAAGACTGTTACATTGTGTGTTAACAAATGTGCAAGACTTGCTAACCAAGTCAATTAGTTGAAAATGTGTCACTAAATCATTACTGAGCTAGTGTTAAAAGATTTTGGTCATAAAAGATGAATTTTCATTTAAAGAAGCATTTGATACACGGGATCCCAAAAACAGGGTTAAATAACAATTTACAAAATATTCAGAGGTTATAAACAACTGCAAGCCAATCTAATGGCAAAATAAGTACTTTAGGGTCTCCTGTCCCTGTATCATCCCTCGGTCGTGGCAGCCAAGCAGCCGACTATGTACATTCCACCCCCAGAGCTCTCCAAATCAAGGTTGGTCCAGCTTACCCTGGCCTTTACTTGCACCACGTAGCACCCATGAGCCAAGGCCCAGCAAGAAAATCATATAACAAATCATAATCCATAATCAATAGCCAAATAATTCTCAAACCATCAATAAAATACTCAGCAGACCACATAGTACACATAATCATTGATATCAATCTGCAAACCAATAATCAATCATCCAGGTAATAAACATGTCATGATCATCAGATTAATAACAGTAAACATATCATTCAATATCCAGGGTCGACGCCCTTAGGCCCCACCCTATGTTTACCCCACTGACTCCGTCTCGCTGAGGTCGAGCTCAGTGATTATATAATTAACCTCAGCTACCAGTGGCCGAGTCGCGTCCTTGTGCACCAATATTAATCCTGACACTCTTAGGTCGTTTATCTCATGTCCCCATGGCATAATACCATCATATGACATTACATTCAAGTATAGGGAACTTTTAGTCCCAACATAACCACATAACCGGGTGCAATTTTCTTACCTTTGTTTCTGAGCGAAGAAGGTGAACTGAGTCCGAGCACAATCCCTAGCCTTGAGCCTTGGCGACAACTAATCACAAGAGTTATTGATATCTATCAACTCTCAATCATAAATAAAATACTTAGATAGCAAAACTAGCCTCCGGGACCTCAATTTCCACTAATTGGGCAGTAGAAATTGTCCCGAGTCTCTAGGTTCGAATCCCTGAGCCCTAACAACACTAAGAACACTCCCAAGCTCAAAACCCCCAGGCAGGTCGTGACTTGGCTCAGCAAGTCGCAACTTGCCCCATGTCAGAGAGCAAGCTTTCACACCAAAGGGGAGGCGGGTCACGACTTGGCCAAGCAAGTCGCGGCGCGCCCCCAAGTCAAAGAGCTCCCAAGGCCAGGAGGGCCACATGCGCCGCGGCGCCCCCATGATAGGTTGCAGCGCACCTTGCGAACCCAGGGAAAACCTAGGTTTTCCTCCTTCTTCAAGCCAAGAACATACAGAATTACCCAGACTTTTCCCTCAAAAATTCCACAATTTCAAAACCAATCAGCAACAACTCAGAACCAATTTACTCATATAAACCACTTAAACATCTTAACAACATCCCTCAATCACCAGCCCAATGCAACTAAAATCCTTACCCCAATTCAACTGCTAACTTCGCCTTAAATACCCAAAATTCTACCTAATAAACTCAGTAACAATCTAGAGCTGAAAAGCAAGAATTCATACCTCAAACCAGCTAGCCTTTCCTCTGAACTTCCAGCTCCTACACCCAGCTTAATTCTCCTTCTGATTTCCCCCAAGAATGCCCAGCCCAAACTTAGCACAAGCCCTCAACAATGAAGAATGAAAGAGAGAGTGTGTTGAGGGTGAGGGAGAGAGAGACTTCAATTCAATTCTTCCTTCTTTCTTTCTTAATTGTTCTATACCTTTCTTCATTAGTCTAGGATAAAGGTTAAGCATATCTCTAACTTAGAAATGACCATAATGCCCTCCCAAAATATAACTAACATAAAACTTAATTTAGGGGTATATTTGTCATTTGTCTCCAATTCCCACTAATTCCTCAAGTGTTCCTAATATTTACAACTTAAATCCCATCATCCAATTAATCACCAATTATTTACCCCATATCTAATAATCTCCAATATATCTCCTAAATTCCCAAAAATACCCCTAGGCTCCCCCGAGCCGGGTATAACTCTCCACCATGATTACTTCGCCATACTGCTCACTAGGACTGTCTCGAGCCATATACTGCAAATATATCTACATAGTAATGTGGTCTCAACAATTTATCACATATAATCACATTTATGCCCTCAATGGGCCAAAATTACAGATATGCCCCTATAATCTAAACAGGGCCTACATGCATACTAATACTCATAATCATGCATCTCATATATCCATATAATCATATAAGCATGCTTATCACATAATCATGCATTAAATCATATAAATCACACATAGACTAATTATGCCCTTCCGACACACTAATCAAGGCTCTTAAGCCTTATTAGTAATTTTGGGTTGTTACAATCCCTTTCCCGAGCCTTGCGGAAACCTTAGTCACAACATAAAACTGTGTTCTCGTTAAGAACCAAGTTTGAAAATAGTTTCCATGACTAATCTCTAGCTCTCGGGACATTTAATTCCATCAAACGGGGAAATGGAATCGTCCCCCAAGCCCCTGAGACAAATCCCAAAAATATAGAAAAATTCTACTATTAAAGTGCATCGGCGCCAAACCCTGGCACTGCAATTGGCATAGGCGACAAAAACGTCCAAAATTCTAGTTCAGCGCCACGAAGCTGCAGCGAAAACCCATAAAATTTGGGTTTTTTCTCTACGATTTGTCAAGCCCAAGCAAACCTAAAATCATAAAGTTCGCTCTCAAAACACAGAAATTTCATAATTCAAGCCTCAAGATACATAATATTTACATAATATCTCATTTGAACCCCAACAAAACCATAAATTTCAATAAAACATAGGAATTGAAACTTTGACTTCTAAACACAACTTTCACCTCCAAGAACTTTGAAAATTCAACTTTAATCTTTCAAACTCAGCAACACTACAAGAAAAAGGGGCTACTACTTCGGTTTTTAAGGTGGAACTACTTCAGTTTTCGCATAACTTCGCAACCGAAGTAGTTCGGGGCAAAGTAAAAAGTGGTGAAAAACCAAAGTGGAAAATAGACTTTCCACTTCGGTTTTTATGTATAAACCGAAGTAGAAAGTAGGTCTTCTACTTCGGTTTATACATATAAACTGAAGTGGAAGGTCTTCATTTTGAGGTGGCGCCTCCATATTGAGGTGTTTCCACTTCGATTTTTATGTATAAACTGAAGTAGAAAGTAGAAAGCCTACTTTCTACTTCAGTTTATACATAAAAACTGAAGTGGAATGTCTATTTTTTTAAAAGGAAATCCACCAAATTTTGATAAAATTGAAATTAAATTTGAATTATATATATAATTTCTTTTTTTGTTTACAAATTTCTATTTTTAATTGCTTTCAATTTTATTTATTTATTTTCATTTAATTTATAACAGAAATAAAAATCACAAAATGTATACACTTAGAATTAAAATTCTTATAAAATTAAATATTTATACATTCATATAATTGTTAAGTAGAATAACCTAATCATTCATATATACATTCACATAAAACTAAAGGTATGTATAAGCAAAATAGCCTTACTAATAAATTTAAGTCATCAATCGACTTAACTATTCTTGTTGGATTGGCAAGATGTCCTCCCGACCCTTGGCAACAATTTGGCTACTAGTAACTTTGTCATTTAGTTCATTCTGTGAAACAAACCAATGATAGATTAAATTAGTAACTTATAACAACACTTAAAAAAATTTCTTACTTTACTTTAAAACACTTGCAACTCTTTCTTTAATTTTTTTGTCCAAATTATCTTCGACAAGAGTCTTCTTCGTTTCTCGCGCTCTTATCCAAATTGCATATCCATCTACATCTTCCACTTCTAGTTCTTTTTTCTAGGACATCTAACATAAAGTTTAATTATTAAATTTTCCTAAGTCTAACAAAATTTTGGTAGCATAACAACTGCATTTTAACATCTCCCAAAAATTTTAAAACTTGTAAATAACACACAAAATATCTCGACATAGTGTGCAAATTGAAAAAGGAAAACAATTAATAAAATATATTTAAAAAATTGGTAGAGTTTCTTTTGTTTTTGTAGCATATCCCAATTTTATAATTATCTATAAATTCAATACAAACAAACACAAAATCAGCACAGATAATTCCATCCTTATATCATCGCCAACAACAAATTGCCCAGAACCTACTTCACTAAAGAAAACATGCATGATTTAACTCTAATTTTATAAATAAATATTGCAATAGTAATAAATAAAATTTAAAGATTAATCACCTCCAATATTACTCTTGAAGTCACTCAAAATCAATACCAAATTGGCAACTAAATCAACAACCCTACTAAAAAGCTTAAACAAAAACCAATAAAAATAAGTTACATAATTAATTAAACTAGTTACATAATCATCAAACAACATACCAAGCTAGCTAGTTATAGAAAATAAAAAACAAATATCACTAATAATCCAAACATTTCAAGTTCTAACATTGGCAACAACATTACCTATTGAAGTTATGTTTAAAGATTTAAATAGCAAGTCACAACAATATTTAAAGTTTACTAATATATATATAATTAATAACATTATATAAAATAAAAAAATATAACACAAATATACTAAAAAAATAAGTATTATATTTGAAATAATATAAAAAAATTTAACACAAACAAAGATTTAAGGTAACAAACCTTCTTTGATGCTCAAAATAACCTCTAAATCAATATAAGCAACTCTAAAACCTATATATAATAAACACATTATATCTATAAGAAAAAAATCTGAAAATAATATAGAAAATAAAAAAAATCATACAAACAAAGATTTAGTTATTCATACCTTTTCTGAAGCTCAAGAACACATATTAATGTAAGAAAACCACTCAAAGTCCAATAACAATACCCATTTTCGAACCCTAAAAATACCCACACCCAAAGTCTTTATTTTCTCCCTCAAAAATAAAAATGGAACTAATATTTCTGTTTTTAGGTAAGAAAAATAGCTTCAAATCGTAATAAACATAAAAAAAAAAGGTATATTTAGTGAAACCCTCGTGGTAGTACGACAACAATGGAGGTTTTCTGGGTTTGGCGTTTGTGATTTTTGCTTTAGAGAGATGAATGAGGTGGGAGCTATATATTAAGGATATTAAAACCATTTTACTTCGAAAAGGGTTTTAATACCCTTAAGGGCCGCATTTGCTTTGCTCCACTTTTCACTTCGGTTTTTTCATAAAAACCGAAGTGGAAAGTCCCAATATAATGTGCAAAACAAACATGACCCTTGTCTATTTTCTATTTTAACTTCATTTTTTTAAGAAACCGAACTAGTAGCCTATTTTTATGTACTACCATTATCAAAAGCGAAGTAAAATCCCATTGAAAGGCTTTTACTTCAGTTTTTTTATATTCTATGTGTAAAAACGAAGTAAAAGCCTATATTTCTAGTAGTGCAACAATATAGTTTACAAACAAATTATGAACCAATTTTTACCTCTAAGAACCTAACCCAACCACCCAAACCTCCAAGATTCAAAAAAAATAATCACCAAGCCCCAATTCTCAAGAACTCAAAATTACAAGGTGAACAAAATGGAAAGTTTCTTACCTCAGTGAAGAATTCAAAATTCAAAGTTGAAGGTGCCCCTTTGTTGCTGAAAGCTCCCTTCCTTAGAGCTTTGACACCCTTGAATCCCACTGCAAATCAAGAATTAGGCTTAAAGTTTTAGGTTTCATTAAGTGTTTTTAGAACCTTAAGCCTAGAGAAAACAAGAAGAGAATGAGAGAGAGAGAGAGAGAGAGAGAGAGAGAGAGAGAGAGAGAGAGAGAGAGAGATGTATTGTGCAAGGGCAAGTGCTCAGCACTTGGTCCAAATTCTGATTAGTTTCATTGTTAAAAGACCATTTTGCCCCTAGCTTTGACTTAACCTCAAAACCAAGCACAAGGGCATTTAGGCCATTTAGCCTCAATTCCCACTATACCTCAAATTTTACCATAAATTCCAAATTTAATCAACTAAACCCAAATATTTTCCAAATAATTCCATTTACCAATACGTCACAAGCTAGACATTTATCCCCGTTGTGATTTTTCTGCTAAAATTGATGGAAAGGATCCACTCAAGCCGAATATCACATATATATCCACATATTAATGTGGTGTCAAATACATAGCATATAAAATTACAAATATACCCTCAACATGTCAAAATTACGAAAATGCCCCTTTTTAACAAAAGTGGGTCTTTAAACACATTTAACACACATAATCATGCATACTCAATCATATAATTACATAAATAATTTAATTAACACATAATTACCCCACATGTCCTCCCTACATGCTAATCAAAGAGCTAAATCCTATTAGAAGTTTTGGGACGCTACACATTACTGTAAAAGTTTTTTTTCTCTAGATTTTTTAGACCTTTAAACTTTATAAATGACTTTTATTTCGCAAAATTAGTGTGTAGCGCCCTGGGTAACCAAGAGTGTTACACTGTGTGTTAATAAAGGTGCAGGACTTGCTAATCAAGTCATTTTGTTGAAAATGTATCGCTAAACCATTACTGAACTAAGGTTATAAGATTTTGGTCAGAAAAGACAAATTTTCAATTAAGTAACTGTTTGTTACACGGGATCCCAAAAATAAACAGGGTTAAAGAACAGTTTACAAAATCTCAAAGGTTATAAACAACCATAAGCCAATCTAATGGGAAAATAGGAATTTTAGGGTCTCCTATCCCTGTATCATCCCTCGGCCGTGGCGACTGAGCAGCCGGCTATGTACATTCCTCCCCCAGAGCTCTCCAAATCAAGGTTGGTCCAGCTTACCCTTGCCTTTACCTGCACCATGTAGCACGCGTGAGACAAAGCCCCGCAAGAAAACCATATATCAGAGCATACTCAATAATCAATAGTCAAATATTACATAAATCATCAATCAGATACTCAGTGTGGCGTGCTGCCCCTTTGGCACACCCACATGGGGCCATTTTGTAATGAGCATGCCTTGGTGCTTGATCATTAGTCAAGTCTTGCACCAAGCAACCTCATGGGATAGGGTAGTGGCAGTTTTGTAATATTTCATATGTCTCCCAGACAAAAATCATATATGTTCCTGGGAAGACTTTATTTCCCTAGAAGGCTCCTTAGGGGGAGGTGACCTGGTGACTTAGGGAAGCACCATGGCCATCAGCAGATAGGGGCCAAAGCTGTGTACTCCCTTGCCCTATCAAGGCTATATATTAATGAAATAACATTTATCCATACTTGCCCCTGTGTACTTCCTTGTTGCTTATGTGTTACTTGTTTGTTACCTTCGTTGGGCCTTTGTGTGCCACTTGCCTTGTTGTGTGCTTTGTGTTGTGTGGACGTTCCTAGGAATGACTTGCTTTGTGCTTGCTCATACTTCATTATTGCCCGTTGCATGTCCGAGATGTGTATGTGGCTAACCACTGAGTTTGTTTTCCTGTAGGTGTGTGTTGTAGGCTGACTTGCTAGCTTGAAGAGTCTGCAAGTGCCGCACGTTCCATCTAGTTGGAATCCCCAAATAGCCGGCCCGTGACACTCAGCAGACCGCATTGTTCACATAATTAGTGATATCAATCTGCAAACCAATAATCAATTATCCAGGTAATAAGAATGCCATGATCATCAAATTAATAACAGTAAACATATCACTCAATATCCAGGTTCAACGCCCTTAGGCCGTACCCTCTATTTATTCAACTGACTTGCGTCCTTGTGCGCCAATATTAATTTGGGCACTCTTAGGTCATTTATCTCGTGTCCACATGACATAATACCATCATATGACATTGCATATAAATATAGAGAACTCTTAGTCCCAATATAAACACATAACTGGGTGCAGTTTTCTTACCTTTGATTCCGAGTAGAAAAGGTGAACTGACTCCGAGCACAATCCCTAGCCTCGAGCCTTGGCGACAAACCTACACACAAGAATTATCAATATCTATCAACTTCCAATCATAAATAAAATACTTAGATAGAAAAACTAGCCTCCATGACCTCAATTTCCACTAAACCTGGCAGTAGAAATTGTCCCGAGCCCTTAGGTTCGAACCCCCGAGCCTAACGACACTAAGAACTCTCCCAAGTTCAAAACCCCCAGGCGGGTCGCGACCTGCCCCAAGTCAGAGAGCAAGCTCTCATACCAAAGGGGAGATGGGTCGCGACTTGACCAGGCAAGTCACGGCGCGCCCCCAAGTCAGAGAGCTCCCATGGCCAGGAGGGCCACACGTGCCGCGGCGCGTCCTGCGAACCTAGGGAAAGCATGGGTTTTCCTCCTTCTTCTTCAAGCCAAGATCATACCAAATTGCCCAGATTTTCCCCCCAAACCTTCCCCAATTCCAAAATCAATCAGCCACAACTCAAAACCAATTCACCCATATAAACCACTCAACACCCTAACAACATCCCTCAATCACTAGCCCAATTTCAACTAAAATCCTTACCCCAGTTCAACTGCTAACTTCACCTTGAATACCCAAAAGTATACCTAACAAACTCAGTAACAATCTAGAGCTGAAAGCAAGAATTCATACCTCAAACCAGCTAGCCTTTCCTCTAAATTCCCAACTTAATTCTCCTTTGCCTTCTGTCTAAATTCTCCAAGCTCCAAGCTTATTCAGCAACCAAAAGGACTAAACACCATGAGTGGGAGGGAGGGAGGAGGAAATCACCTAGGGAGAGAGAGAGAGAAAATTGAAGTCTTTTTCCCCTTTTTCCTTCCTTAATTGATCTATATCCTTCTACATTAATCTAACATAAAGACCTGATCATACCCTTAACTAACAAATGACCATAATGCCCTCCCAAAATAAAGCTAACCTTAATCTAAACTAGGGGTAGAGTTGTCATTGTCCCCAATTCCCACTAATTCCTCAAGTGTTCCTAATATTTACCACTTAAATCTCATCATCCAATTAATCACCAATTATTTACCCAATGTCTAATAATCTCCAATATATCTCCTAAATTCCCGAAAATACCCTTAAGCTCCCCCGAGCCGGGTATAAATCATCGTCGTGACTATATCGCCAAACCGCTCACTAGGACCGTCTCGGGTCATACGTTGCAAATATATCCGCATAATAATGTGGTCTCAACAATTTATCGCAAATAATCACATTTATACGCTAAACGGGCCAAAATTACAAATATGCTCCTATAAGCTAAAGAGGGCCTACACGCATACTAATACTCATAATCATGCATCTCATATATCCATGTAATCATATAAGCATGCTTATCACATAATCATGCATTAAATCATTTAAATCACACATAAACCAATTACGCCCTCCCAGCACACTAATCAAGGCCCTTAAGCCTTATTAGTAATTTTGGGTCGTTACAACTACCCCCTCCTACTGAAAATTTTGTCCTCGAAATTTACCTGAATAACTCGGGATACCGATCCCACATCACTGTCTCAAGCTCCCAGGTCACCTCCTTAACCCTGCTATTCCTCCACAACACCTTAACCAGAGGAATTGTCGTGTTCCGTAGAACCTTATCTTTCCGGTCTAAGACCTAAACCGGTCGCTCCTCATAGGACCAATCTGTCTGCAATTCCAAGTCTTCATACCTCAACACATGTGTCGTATCTGAGATGTGTCGTATCGGAGATGTACTTTCGAAGCATAGAAACATGGAATACATCATGAAATCCCGACAACGACGGTGGCAAAGCTAACCTTTAAGCCACCAGTCCGATCCTCTCCAAGATCTCAAAAGGTCCAATGAATCTAGGGGTCAACTTACCCTTCTTCCCAAACCTTCTCACCCCTCGCAGTGGTGAAACTCGCAGAAACACATGGTCCCCAACCTAGAACTCTACGTCCCTATGTTTAGGATCATCATAGCTTTTCGGTCTGCTTTATGAAGCAAGCATCCTAGCTCGGATCTTCTCAATAGCTTCATTGGTCTTCTGAACCACTTCCGGCCCCAAATACTTCCTCTCGCCCATCTCATCCCAATGAATGGGCGATCTACATCTTCTTCAATATAACATCTCATACGGAGCCACTCCAATCATCGACTGATAGCTGTTGCTGTATGAGAACTCAATCAACGGGAGATACTTACTCCAAATCCCTCAAAATCAATCACACATGCCCTAAGCATATCCTCCAACACCTGAATCGTCCTCTCAGACTGTCCATCAGTCTGAGGATGAAAGGTTGTGCTAAACTTCATTTGAGTCCCCATAGCCTTCTGCAAACTACCCCAAAACTTGGAGGTGAAGATAGGGTCCCAGTCGGACACTACAGACTTAGGAACCCCATGGAGATGTACGATCTCCCTCACATATAACTCTGCATACTGATCCACCGCGTATGTTGTCTTTACTGGAAGAAAATGAGCTGACTTGGTGTATCTGTCCACTATCACCACACCGAGTCATGAAGCCCCACTGTCCTGGGTAAACCTCCCACAAACTCCATCGTAATATCCTCCCATTTCCACTCGGGAATTCCTAAAGGCTGAGGTAACCCTGCTGGTCGCTAATGTTCAGCTTTCACCTGCTGACAAATCAAACATCTGGCCACGTACTCCACCACATCCTTCTTCATTATGGGTCACCAATACAACGTCCGTAGATCTTGATACAACTTCATGGTACCCGGATGAAGTGAGTACGGTGTAGTATGAGATTCATACAGTATCTCTCGTCTAATCCCTACATCAGTGTGAACACAAATCCGACCCTGATATCTTAGCAAACCAACCTCAGAAATAGAATAGTCCTTAGCTGCCCCCAGTAAGACATTCTCTCTAACCTCCTGTAACTGAGCATCCACCATCTGACCTTCCTTAATCCACTCTAGTAGGGTCGACTGCAAAGTAATGTTGGCCAACTGGCCCAGCACCAACTCAATCCTCGCTCTAGACATCTCATCAGCAACCCTCCTCAAAATCTGAGTGGAACTAAATAGTTGACCCAGGTCCCTCCGACTCAATGCATCAGCCACTACATTGGCTTTCCCTGGGTGGTAAAGAATATCGCAATCATAATCCTTTACCAACTCCAACCAACACCTCTGCCTAATGTTCAGGTCCTTCTACGTGAAGAAGTGCTTCAAACTCTTATGATCAGTGTATATCTCGCACTTCTCCCCATACAAATAATGCCGCCAAACCTTCAGTGCAAATACCACCGCTGCCAACTCCAAGTCATGGGTAGGATACCGTTGCTCATGCTCCTTCAACTGCCATAATGCATAAGTTGTAACCTTCCCGTTCTGCATCAACACACAGCCCAAACCCAACCTCAATGCATCACAATATACCATGAACTTTCCTCCCTCCGAAGGAAGACTCAGCACAGGTGCAGTAATAAGTCGTTGCTTCAACTCTTGAAAATTGTTCTCACACTTGTCTGACCAGACGAACTTCAAATTCTTTCATGTCAATTCTATCATCGGTGCAGCAATCTTCGAGAACCCTTCTACAAACCGTCTATAGTAACCCGCTAACCCGAGGAAACTCTGAACCTCCAAGGCATTCCTTGGCCTCGACCAATCTCTCACTGCCTCCACCTTAGATGAATCCACCTTAATCCCATCTTCACCAACTATATGTCGAAGGAAGGTCACTTCTGGTAGCCACAATTCACTCTTCTTAAACTTGGCGTACAATTGGTGCTTTCTTAATCTCTGCAAGACCTGTCAAAGATGTACCTCATGCTCTGCCTCTAAACTGGAGTACACTAAAATGTCGTGGATGAAGACAATGACGAACTGATCCAAAAAGTCCTTAAATACCATGTTCATTAAGTCCATGAAGGTTGCTGGGCATTGGTCAAACCAAACAACATGACCAGAAACTCATAGTGCCCATACCTCATTCGGAAGGCCGTCTTCGGTATATCCTCATCCTTGATCCTCAGCTGGTGATAATCAGATTGAGGATCAATCTTTGAGAATAATGTCTTTCCCTGCAGCTGATCGAACAAGTCGTCAATCCTTGGTAGATGATACTTATTCTTGATGGTTAACTTGATCAACTCCCTGTAGTCTATACACATCCTCAGAGTCCTGTCCTTCTTCTTCATAAACAAAACTGGAGCACCCCATGGTGAGTAGCTAGGCCTGATAAACCCTAAATCAAGAAGTTCCTGTAGCTATATCTTCAATTCCTCCAGTTCTTCCGGTGCCATTTTATATGGTGCCCTTGACACTGGCTCTGTCCCCGGTGCCAACTCAATAACAAACTGAATCTCCCTGTGCGGTGGCAACCCTGGTAAATCCTCAGGGAATACATCCAAGAATTCACAAACCAATCTAGTCTCCCCTAGCCCTGTTGGCAAAACCCTAGTGGTATCCACCACACTAGCCAGAAAGCATATACATCCTCCCTGTAATAAGTCCCTGGCTCTCAGCGCTGATATCATGGGTATGTGGGGTCCACATACAGCTCCCACGAAAACGAAGGGATCCTCGCCCTCCAGCTCAAAGGTCATCACCTTCCTTCTACAATCAATAGTAGCTCCATATCTATCCAACCAATCCATCCCGAAAATCATGTCAAAATCCTCCATACCCTTCAATCAAGTCTACTGACAACTCCCTACCATCAACCATCACTGGCAGGGCTCTAATCCACCTCCTAGAAACTACTAGTTCCCTTGTAGGCAATATAGTCCCAAATCCCGCAGTACAGTACTCACTAGGTCTACACAATCTATCAATCACCTAACTAGAAATGAATGAATGTGTACCACCAGAATTAATCAATACAGTAAAAGGAGAGCCAGCGCTAGAAAGCTGACCTGTCACCACCGAGGGACTAGCCTCGGCCTCTGCCTGTGTTAGGGTGAACACTCGACCTGGTGTCAAGTTGTCCACCTTCCCTGCTTCCCCTTTCTTCATTGTTGGGCAATCCTTCTTGAGGTGTCCCACCACCCCACACACATAACAGGCCTTAGCCCGAAATTCTCCTGGATGGCGTCTTCTGCACCTCGTGCACTCTGGATAGCTCATCCATGTATCGCCGCCTCCCTGACGGCCACCTTGAGTACCCCGACCTCTCTTATCAGGACTAGGAGCGGTGGAAGTATCAGGGGTCTTCCTCTTTAGATCACTGGGGCCTCCTCCCCTACCAGATCCAGAATAGGGAGGCACCACTCTGCGACCCTCTCGCCTTGCAGCACTCTCCCTCCAGATCTTGTTCTCCTCTTCCTCAGCGGTAAGAGCCTTCTCAATAGCCTGGGCATAAGTTGTTCCCCTAGGTACTGTTGTAATTATCACATCTCGGGCTATCATAGCATTAGGCCCTCTGATAAATCTGTCCTACCTAGCTGCATCTGTAGGCAAAGGATCTAGTGCAAACATCGCAAGTCTATCGAACCTCAAGGCATACCCTGTCACTATCATGCTGCCCTGAACCAACCCAACAAATTTATTAACCTTCGTTGCCCTGATGGCAACATTATAACATTTCTACCTGAACAAATCCTTAAATCCATCCCAACCCAGAGTAGTAACATCCCTGGTCTGTGATGCCACTTCCCACCAAATGTGGGCATCCTCTCTCAGCATATATGCAGCACAGGCCACCATGTCAAGACCCTCTACCCTCGTGAGTCTAGAATAGTAGTAATCATACTCATCCATTATTCAGATTTTAGTGGATCTGGTCCCCCCTCAAAAGTTGGAGGATGTTGTCTCCTGAATCGCTTATACAACGGTTCCCACCTATTCCCAATCTCCACTGGCTGTATAACTGGTGCCACTGTAGGTGGCACAATGGATGCATCACTCCCTGACGGAGCCTGCTGTCTCAGAAGTCGGATCTGCTCATCTTAGCTCTGAAACCGGGCTTGCATATTTGCCATAATTTGCTGCCAGTTCTCAGGGACTGGCGGAGGGTTCTGGCCCTGGTCATAATCTCTAGCCAAAGACTCAATGCCGGCTAGTCGTACAGATCATCTTGGACGCATAGCTATCCAAGTTAATCTGCAATCAATGACTCAATGTTCAGACTATGATGACAGGGTAAAAATCCTTCCATGCATCACCATTGAAACACAACCAATCACAAGAAATCAAAATATAACAGTTTATCCAAATATTCATCCACATGCAACAGTAATGCTAATAAGCAGGCCTTAATATCATCAGACAACAGTCAAGGTCTAGGCCCTATCAGTATCTCATGCTCCCTATTAATCAAACAGATATCAACATTCATAATTCTTTCCAGTCACTTAAGCATATAAACATGTATACACAATTACCAAACCCAGAGCCGAGCTTATGTTTAGCGGCAAATGTACATGTCCAGCCAGTCTTTAGGAACCCTTAATCCTAGATAGATCTGATACCAAGTTGTAACGGCAAGGGTAAGCTGGACCAACCAGATACTCAGCAGACCACATTATTCACATAATATCAATTTGCAAACCAATAATCAATTATCCAGATAATAAACATGACATGATCATCAAATTAATAACAGTAAACATATCACTCAATATCCAAGGTCGATTCCCTTACATCGTACCCTCTGTTTATTCCACTGACTCCGGCTCACTTAGGCCGAGCTCAGTGATTATATAATTAACCTCAGCTACCAATGGCCGAGTCGCATCCTTGTGCGCCAATATTAATTTAGGCACTCTTAGGCCGTTTATCTCATGTCCATATAGCATAATACCATCATATGACATTACATATAAATATAGGGAACTCTTAGTCCCAACATAACCACATAACCAGGTGTAGTTTTCTTACCTTTGATCTCAAGCGAAAAAGGTGAACTGACTCCGAGCACGATCCCTAGCCTCGATCCTTGGCGACAAACCTAGTCACAAGAATTATCGATATCTATCAACTTCCAATCAGAAATAAAATACTTAGATAGAAAAACTAGCCTCTGGGACCTCAATTTCCACTAAACCAGGCAATAGAAATTGTCCCGAGCCCTTAGGTTCGAACCCCCGAGCCTAACGACACTAAGAACTCTCCCAAGTTCAAAACCCCCAGGCGGGTCGCGACCTGCCCCAAGTCAGAGAGCAAGCTCTCATACCAAAGGGGAGATGGGTCGCGACTTGACCAGGCAAGTCACGGCGCGCCCCCAAGTCAGAGAGCTCCCATGGCCAGGAGGGCCACACGTGCCGCGGCGCGTCCTGCGAACCTAGGGAAAGCATGGGTTTTCCTCCTTCTTCTTCAATCCAAGATCATACCAAATTGCCCAGATTTTCCCCCCAAACCTTCCCCAATTCCAAAATCAATCAGCCACAACTCAAAACCAATTCACCCATATAAACCACTCAACACCCTAACAACATCCCTCAATCACTAGCCCAATTTCAACTAAAATCCTTACCCCAGTTCAACTGCTAACTTCACCTTGAATACCCAAAAGTATACCTAACAAACTCAGTAACAATCTAGAGCTGAAAGCAAGAATTCATACCTCAAACCAGCTAGCCTTTCCTCTAAATTCCCAGCTTAATTCTCCTTTGCCTTCTGTCTAAATTCTCCAAGCTCCAAGCTTATTCAGCAACCAAAAGGACTAAACACCATGAGTGGGAGGGAGGGAGGAGGAAATCACCTAGGGAGAGAGAGAGAGAGAAAATTGAAGTCTTTTTCCCCTTTTTCCTTCCTTAATTGATCTATATCCTTCTACATTAATCTAACATAAAGACCTGATCATACCCTTAACTAACAAATGACAATAATGCCCTCCCAAAATAAAGCTAACCTTAATCTAAACTAGGGGTAGAGTTGTCATTGTCCCCAATTCCCACTAATTCCTCAAGTGTTCCTAATATTTACCACTTAAATCCCATCATCCAATTAATCACTAATTATTTATCCAATGTCTAATAATCTCCAATATATCTCCTAAATTCCCGAAAATATCCTTAAGCTCCCCCGAGCCGGGTATAAATCCTCGTCGTGACTATTTCGCCAAACCGCTCACTAGGACCGTCTCGGGTCATACGTTGCAAATATATCCGCATAATAATGTGGTCTCAACAATTTATCGCAAATAATCACATTTATACGCTAAACGGGCCAAAATTACAAATATGCTCCTATAAGCTAAAGAGGGCCTACACGCATACTAATACTCATAATCATGCATCTCATATATCCATGTAACTATATAAGCATGCTTATCCCATAATCATGCATTAAATCATTTAAATCACACAAAAACCAATTATGCCCTCCCGGCACACTAATCAAGGCCCTTAAGTCTTATTAGTAATTTTGGGTCGTTACATAGTGTTAGCATTTTCTAGTCATTACAGTATACCTCTCAATCAATAGTGGTGACTCGAGTCTCAACACTAGTATATCAGATTATATCCATCTCGAGGGTAACCAACGGGTTACCAAGTGTTGGGGAATAAGGCTACTAACCTTGGTTTTATATTGCAACTCAAAGCAATAATCACAAGTAATCTAATTCTAATGGAAGATAATCACAAAGTACATAAACAAAAATAAATCAGTGTAGAGTTGACATTTCTTGAAGAAGAACCTTCTAAAATGAAATTAAAAGCCTATGATTTTATGTGAACCACAAATGTTACAAGGCTTGACACAAATGAAGATTTGTTGTCCAAAAATCTCTATTCCTAGCTTTCTCCTTGGAATTACTTGTAGCTACTACAATGGAATGAGGTTGGGATTCACAAGCCTTGATTCTTCATACAATGCAAGCTTTCTTCATGAAGATCTTGGAGAAAACTAGTAATCTTGAAAACTAGAGAGAGACAGAGTTCTTTTAGAGAGAGAGAGAGAGAGAGGAGGGGGGTGAGTGATCAAGTCACCAATTAAGTTAAATGAAGTATAGGATCCTCATTAGACTCAACCAATGAGAACAGAGCATTTTAATTTTAATTTTGGTGCCAAAAACACATCACTGTACTGACACTTATGGATAGCCCAGGCGACACGTCAACTGGCACCAAGCAATGCGTCAAGTCAACTCTTTCAAAGCTGAGTGACTCGTCACCTCCCAGAGGCGACACATCATAGATTCCACTAACTTGGTGCTCCAAAACTTACCTCAAAACATCCCCAAATGCTCCCAAACTTTTTGGGTACTCTTATATACTCCAAAGAAATACTTTGGACCCAAATAGATGATTTATAAATGCCTATACCGAAAGTCAACTCTCACATATTGACTTTTGTGAAATCGTTATAGTTTTTGCACCTCTTGGTGCCTAACCAATTTTACCATGTATTTCACTAATCATAAAACCAAGCGCATTAATACTATTACAAAGGTAGGTGAAATCACACCAGCTCATCGAGACTTCTAGGGTATGCCAGCATACTTATCTTCTGGCCAAATGTCATGGTAGCTAACCTGAAAAATAATAAGCACTATCATGGATTTGAATCAAACTATAAAATATCACAATTAAGCATAAGCACCCCTAGGATCATTAAGACTCCTAAGTTTTACCAGTATACTTATCTCCTATCTAATCATCCCGGTAACGAACCGGACTATAAAATCTCTCACGCAGAGCATAAGCACCCCCTAGTCATTGTCTCTAAATGAGCCCTCTCTCACTAGTGTAAAAGTCCTAATTCTAGCAAACAATACACTAGTTAATTTTATGTTGTAGTCATGTACATAAAAGAATGACTTAGAAGTCGCCATTAGCTGCGTGCGGGCAAATCCTTCCATAGACAGTCCCGTCTCGTTAGCCATTATAGAATACAGTAAACACGAATTAATTATGTCATTTACATGAGATTAAACTACTTTGGGCAATTAAAGTCATTGTAGAATGCCTAGGAATGCATTAACGTCCTTACTCGATTTAAACCATAAAACGGTATTTTTAAGTTCCTAGAAAAAAAGTTCAAAAATGAGGCCTAGTTATAAAAAGTCGGTATTTATGTGTATTTGCTCGGCTTGTTTCCTCTATCGGACCTAGCTTGATTAATAAATTTAGAAACATGTTTAACTATACAAAAATTGTCCTTTCCTTGATAAATTATAAAGAACTTATACTCTTTGTAGAATTTATTAATTTGAAACATTTTCAAAAATTATGTTAATTTTGTTTGATTGAGAAAAAAATTACAAAGATGATTATATTTTTACTTTTTTTAACCGTCTAAGAGAAGGATAATTTGAATAAAAAGGTAATTTTTTAATTTCTTAAAAATTAGGGCTTTGGACCCTTTTTATTTTCTTTAAATAAAAATTTATTAATTAGTAAAAGTATTATTTCTAATATCTCAATCAACCCAAATAATTATTTAGTGTACAAAAATCTAAGTCCATAATCATTATGATTAAAATGAACCAAGAATCTAATGTTTCCTAGAAAATCCTTATTTTTTTACTGAGTAAAAACTGTCAACTTTTTGTGATAATTTCCTAACTTTGGAAGGTTGTATTTTAAAAATCTTTATCACTAAAAATTCTCATATTTCATAGAATCAATATTGACTATACCAAGAAGTTCCTTGTCAATTTTTATCCAAAAATACCCATTTTTACTTAGTGAAAACTATTTTCAAAAAGTAACCATTCAAACTGTCCAGCAAGAATTTATAATTTTTCTTAAATTTTAATCAAACATAAAATCCAATTGGTTCATAATTTTGGTCTGAAATTTCTTAGGTCCATATTAGGGTATGTTAAGAATATCCATGAGAAACATTAGGTCAAAAAGATAATTTTTAATTGGTTAAAAACGTTCACAAAAGTTGTTGTCCGAGCGCTTATTTTGAAAAAGCTTAATTTTTCTCAACTTTGGAAAAATAGAACTCCTAGTGTTTTCAATATTTTTTTATGAAACTTAAGTCATTTTATTACCAATATAACAAGAGTGTTTAGTCCAAAAATCAGCTAAAAATACATTATTTTACTGATGGAACTCGCAGTCCAAAGTTGGTTGCATGCACAGTTTTTAAAACCATTTTTATAGATTGCACAACAATTTTGTAAAAATTATAACTTGGTCAATATGAAACCTTTCTGGATGTTTTTAAACACTATGAGCATTTAATCTTTCTAAACAATACATTAGAAATAAGAAATTCCGAAAATAAGTCATATAGAATTCGCTTGAGCCTTTGGAAATCAAGACTAAAACATTTTACACATAATCATATAATCCTAAAGGGATATTGGGTTCCTCTTCTAACCATCCAACAAAACACACATGCATGCATGATCAGTTTTCAAATATACATTATTACAGTACTAATAATGAATTTAAACTAACAAAATTACACACAAAAGGCAATAACTCAATATTTTAACAAAAAACTACACAAGTGTGACCATTATACCTCTTGTAGTCACTAGGATGGTTTGGTTTTGTTTCTAGCTCCTCTAATACTTGTTCAAGCCTTCTACCTTCACATACACACTCGTAAAACCCCCATAGTTATAAACTATCTAACAAAATTAAAACAAAAGAAATAAGACAAGAGCTTGGTGATTACCTCTTGTAGTTTCTTGGTTTTTCTCTAGCTTTTAAGAGAATAAGAGGAACTTAGGGGCTGTTTTGAGAGTAGAGGGTGAGATGAGATTGTTTATGAGCTGAATGGGAATTGAGAAAAAAAGTTAGAGAGGGAAGGAGAGGCTTCGGCCAAAGCTTAGAGAGAAGGAAAAGATAAGAGAATTCTTGAGAGAGAAAAATGTAGAGAAAACGAACCTTGGAGCCTAAGTTTGGAGGTTAAATACTATGGTTAAAATATGTAAAATTACCCTTTTACCCCCCCCCCCCCCCCCCCCCCCCCCCACCCTATGGCTGAACACTTAATCAAGTAATTCTCTAATTAATTTCCTTAATTAAACACTTAATCCAATTTTAATTATTTACCCCAAAAATAATTGGCAAGTGGTAATTTTTCCCAAATTTTTCTTACCTCACCAAATTGAATTCTAAATTTAGGGTAATTAAATTAGATATGTCTTTCCATTTAATTTAAGTGGTCACACTCCTATATTTTATATTTTATGGAATTAATTATCCAAAATTCTATTGTTGGCTAAATAAGCAATTTTCCCAAAAATACACTTTTAAATATTTTCTACACAAAAATTTCATATTTTAGACCTTAAAATAAAACAAACCAATAATTTTTTGCCTATTAATATTTTTCCATAATTATGCATAATAATATTTTATCCAAGAATTTTTCCGGTTAGGATTTCCATTTCGGTTTGAGACCGAAATTCTCGGTTTGACCAAAACCGCACAATTCACACATCGTCTAATATTAACAACATGAAATTTGATTCTCAAGCATATATTATTAATCAAAATAATATTTCAAACACTTTTCACCACCCTGACATTGTTACTAGTAGGTGCCCAAAATGTGGGGTGTTACATACCCAATGCCATTGTTAGCACATCCTCAAATCTCTAGGGTTCAAATTTTCCCTCACTCAAAAGATGATTAATAGTGGTCTTGTAAACAAACATTATTCAATCACATATATATCCCTACCAAACAACCACATTACACTTACAATGTTGGTTTTTACAATTGTTGCCCCCCAAACAACTTTCCTTCTTTTGTTTGTTCAACCCAATAGCCACACATGTGCTTAATCAAAGTTGGATATATTTTGGCCACTTTGTTTCTGAAGTTGTTCATCCTTCAAGAAATCTCCAACTCTAGAAAGGTGATGTTCGTGTTGGGGTTTTATGCCCTAATTAAAACCCAAATTCTTTGTAATCTCATTTTATCATCAATAAAAGAATAGAAATCATTTTTTGACTTGGTCAATCACTTTGCTCACATGTTTTATTTTCATGATTATTTGTTTAATATAAACTTCTATTAAATCCCAAGCATATAGCTAATCGTATTTATAGTGACGTAATCACAGTAGAATATAAATATGATTATATGTCCAAAATAAGTTAGTCCTAAGATTAGTCAGTGCACATGATTTACATTGACTTGCTAATCTACGATATGATCTACTTACACATCACAGTATTATGTTCTTTCCAGAACATTAGCAAAGTAGATAAGATCGGATGTATTTGTTACATCGGACAGGACCGATATTGACAATTGATAAGATAAGTAAACATATCGTAATTATCTATTCTAGTCATATCATATAGTGGACCATAGGTCAATTCAATCTCAATTATGAGTGGTTAGTATTCTAACTGATTGTATTATTTGAGTTCTTTGACATGTTCGTTACCAGCTTACCCTACGGACTAGCCCATACTTACATCTTGGGAACTCGTAGTATAATTGAGTGGGAGTGTTAATCATAGATATGAACATCTATAGCTTCTGATGAAGAAGTGAAATGATGATTTCCTTTTAGTTTGGTTCAAGGTGTTAAATGATAGAGATCTCATTTCAGTAATTAAATTAGTTTACTGAAATATCATTTACAAGGAACTAAGTGTTTGAAGGATAAAATACAATGAGGGGTAAAACGGTATTTAAGTCCTATCTCATTGTAGATCGTCTATAGAGGATTGAGTAACAATTATGGTTGTAACAATAGATAATTAATAGCGTATCTATATTTGTTATAGAGCATTCTATGAATTCAAGAGCGCAATTCTGAGTCTATAGTGGAGTCACGAGGAATTAATAAGTTAGTAAATTTATATGTTAGATTTATGATAACTTATTGGAGCTTGATTTCATAGGCCCATGGTCCCCATTGTACCTTGGATAAAATCATCTAGATAGTCTCTATTAATTGATTTAATTATCAATTAGAATTATCAAAGTTGACCAGGTCAATTTTGGATAGTTTCACAGAGTTGTGTAATTTTGAGAAGAAAAGAGAAATTATGGTAGATTTATTAATTAAGATAAATTGGTATCTAAATTAATAAATAAGTTTAAATCAAGGTTCAAATTATAAATAATTAATTTGATAAATGATTTAAATAATTATTTAATTAATTAAATCAATAGAAAATAATACAAGCCTTAATTTTAAGTCCAATGGGCTTATAATCACATGGGAAATCTCACGGGCCTAAACCCCATGATAATTTTGACCTAGGACTTTAAAATGGCTATTATTTTATTGATTTTTTAATTAAATTAAATGACCTAATTGAGTCTATAAAAGGAGTGCTTAGAGAGAAGTCATCAGTGAAGATTTCTGAGACGACAGCTAAGTTTAATCACTAGTTTTCTCATAGTTTTAGATTCTCTCTAAACACAAGTCATTTTCTAAGCCTCTTTGTTATTTTCTATTCTTCTCTCTATATCTATCTCATGTGTTGAAAATTTCCCACACTAGTCTATGTGATTCTAAGGATACATTGGAAGACAGTGAAGAAAATAGAAGATCGGTTCACCCCTGCAGTCGCGCGCGCACGCCCAACAACAAGCATGAGATTTGTGGAAATTTATTATTTATAATCAGAGCCAAAAATATCAATTTTGATTTTGTATTTAATTTTTTTTTTTTAAATATAAGATATTTTTGTTAGTTGAGATTTATATAATTAGATATTTTCTACAAAGATTCAAATTCAAATTTAAAAATTGACTAACAAATTAATTTTAAATCTTTTAATATATTAAAATATTAGAATTAAGATATCACGTATTTAAGATATTTTCTTTTAAATTCTTGATATTTTTATTAAATCTTTATTTGAAAATATAAATATCTTTTTTATTCAATAGTTTTTTAATATTTAAATTATTTGAAATTTGAATATTGTTAGTTAAATATTTTAATTTGTTTAACTATTTTGAGATATTTTAGGATTGTTATAACTATTTATATTTTATCTTTTTAATGGTTAAAATATTAGCTAATAGTTATAACAACACAAGATATTTTGGAAAATAGTTAAGATATTGATTTTAAAATTTAAAATTGGTTAAATTTTGAAAAATATCATTTTTTCAGCCAATCAATAAAATATTTTTTTAATAAATGGGATTTAAATTAACTTTAGTTAATTGTTGATAAATACTATATAAATTAAATTATTTTTTTTAAATTAAACTAAACAAAGTTAATTGTTGATAAATTTCATTTAAATTGACTTATTTTTTGTAAAAATTTAATTGATTTTAATTTTTTGATAAACTCTAAATAATTAATTGTGGTATTTTTGCAAATTAAATAAATTGTGGTATTTTTGCATAAATTCAAAGAATTGCTCATATAGTAACATGATTAGACCCATCCAATTATAACATGTCTGTTTGCACTATATGTGATATTTTTGCAATTGGGCTTAGATGCATATAGTGGCTCATATGTTTGTTAGATATGTGGTATTTTTGAAAAATAAAATATTCATAAAATGATAGGTTTTATTTGGGCCCATTAGAAAATGTAAAATTTAAATTCCTCTCTTGTGGGTGATTCAACTTGTGAAGGCTCATTTGTTTTGCATGACTATAGAATGGCTAATCAATTAATAACAATTAATAAAACGAAGGTTTAAATTCCTGTCTTTTGGACCTTGTATGGAAGTTTGGGGGCCTTTGTAGTGGGAACGACATACTGGACCCAACCCTCCTCCATACAAGCTCAATTTTTAAGGCTCATTTACCTGAGTTGGACTTAATTGTATAGGTTCATTATATTAGTAAAACCTAAATATTGATTAGTAACAAATTAATTGAATTTGTTTCAATATGACACTTTAGAATTAATAGGAAATTATAGAACTTAGGTTTTAAAAATTCTAATCTTAATTTTTTTTTTAAGAACCATAGTCATTAATTTTCTAAACATAAATAATAAAAATACTATTTTTTAATTTAATAATGAGCTTATTTTAAGAATTTTATTTGATCTCCACCGTTGGTTTAACATAGTCAATACCTTAATGGGACCTCGAGGCGCTTTGATTCATCCCCCTACGAAATGTGTTCATTAGTTATTTTGACAAGGTTAGATTTCGAAAGATAGATAATTATAGGTCAAATTCTACTAGATTCACCCATACGGTGACTACTAGGACTAAATCTATGATTATCGAAACCGTGGGTCTAGCTCATAAAATAAGATATTTTGTTTTCTTATTTTGATCGAATAGTAGGTTGTTAATAATGGTATCCATTATTAAATGAGTTTACAACTCTATTTAACTAGTGGTATTTTTTAATCTCGCCAACCGGAACAAAAATATCATAGATTAGTTAAAAACCTAAAGAAATAGAGATATGATTGTTTTTTGTATTTTTTTCTCTTATCTTACATATTTTTGGTATATGTTGTGCTATTTCTTGAAATTTGTATGAATAGAAGTTTTATTGAGCGAATGTGATTGATTTCTATTTTATTGGTAATTTGTAGTATAATTATGGTTGTGTCTACTCCCATCCTTTCTCAACTTTCAATGGAGAAACTCACTAGGGAAAACTTTATTCAATGGAAGCAAAACATCAACATTGTGTTGATTGGTGACAACTCTAAATTCGTCATGATTGAGGAATCCCCAGAACGAGCATCGTGTCCACACGTTCATGATGGCACCGTCAATGCTCGTGATGGCACCATAAATGCTTGGATAATACCATCTCCACACATACATGATGGCACCGTGAATGCTCAAATAACACCGTGTCTGCACGTTCGTGATCAACTCAACTATGGTCTGACGCAGCTTATGAATGAGCTTCAGATTATTGAGCCTATCATGGGTGGACCTAGTAAAGGAGGAGAAAATAAGACTAATGTTATTGCTGCTGATCCAGCTAATGCTGAAGCTGACCAAACTTCATCTTCGACAGCTGGAAATAAGAGGAAAGGTGGACAAAACAACAACCCCAAGCCTACAAAGGCTGCAAAGACGAGTGCACAACCTAATGCTCAGACGCCTAAGGGGAAGAAAAAGAAAACAAGAAAGGTAAAGGTAAGTGTTTTCATTACAAAGACAAGGGGCATTGGAAACGAGATTGCCCCAAGTTTCTAGCAGCGAAAAACAAAGGTAATGATTATAGTTCATTTATCTTAGAAACATGTGTTTTAGAGAATGATAAATCCATTTGGATTATTGATTCTGGATCTACTAACCATGTTTGCAACTCTTTACAGCTTCTTGAATCATGGGAGGAAGTGGACGAAGGCAGCTTAAAGCTTAGAGTTGGGAACGGAGCGTTCGTTGCGGTCCAAACTAGAGGAAGAGCTCGTCTGAAGTTCGGAAATAAATTTTTAATTTTAAATGATGTATTTTTTATTCCGGATTTTAGTAAAAATTTAATTTAAATTTCCATGTTGCAATTAGAACGATTTGTTATGACTTTCACAAGTTCTAATATATCTGTTGACTCTTGTTTTGGTTAACTGACACGGAGTCAAATGCTTGATGTGATAGAAGGTATTGAAATAGATCTAATGGAAAGAACAGTAAACGACACAAAAAATTATAGTTGTTCGCCCCCACGAATTGGTAATGACCTACGTCCACTTAAGTTATTATTGATATTGATTCTCAAAGGAGTGATCAAAGAACTAGGGTTCTCCGAGTTTCACAAGCCTTAGAGGGATGAATAATACAATCAGAAGATAATAGCTATAATTCTCTTGTAAAGCATAAACTCAAATCAGCCAAAAGGTAAAAAGTCCCTCCCTTGAGTTATTTCTTCTCTATTTATAGGCTCAAGGAGGATTACATAAATTTGTTACAGATATTCTTTCCTAAATAACCGGATACTCAGGAATTATGGGAGATAATCTCAGATATGATTACAATTGCATAAGATCTTCTAAAAATATATGGAGTATACGACCAAGCTGGTCATATATAAAATCCAAATGTTATGTCAGGGATATCTCCCTAGTCGATAGTCGAACAGAACCTCTGCCAGGTGTCAGCCACGTGTTAAAAATGTCTGCCACGTCATCCATGCCTATTTTTTGGATAACATTTGCCTCCCAAGTTTATTTATTGCGACCAGCAATAAGTAAACTTAGGAAAACAACCCTTCATATGCCCCACGAAATCTGTCAGAGCCCTCGTGCATTTTTGAAAACCGTGACCTAATCACATCTAATCAAGCCTTTTCAGTTTTCAAGAAACCACTCCGACGGCTGTTACACTCCCCCATGCATCGAAAAAGGGAATTCATGATTACTACTTTTTGTCACACCTCGGTTTCTATAAGTAACCCCCACCTTCTTCTTTCAACCTTTTACTCGCCATTTCCTGTCAAGAACTCTCAAGAACTCCATCCCAGAGCTCAGAACTTCAAAGGTCTCCTGTCACTTTGCTTAAGGGTTCTTTGTTTGCAAGCCCAAAGTCATCCCGTTTCAGAATCTCCAACCTTCATCCAGGTAAATTTTATCGTCTTTTAAACTCTTTGAGATGCCATGCATACTGCTTTTGAGTTCTGAAACTTTTTGTGTTCTTGGGTAGAAATTTGTGAGGATTCTGTATATGTCGTTGATGCTTGATAGGGTGGTGTACTTTTGCTCTATATAAGTTAGGAATCAATTTGATAGTCAGGATCATAGGTTTAGGGCGTAAAATCGACATAAAAATTCGATTTTTAGGCTAGTTGGAAAACTGAGTTTTTCCCGCCCCTTTGGAGTTGAAAAAGCTTCTTTTCGGAAAACTTTTTACTTTCACTTTTTGATCTGTTTTTCAAATTGCTAGCATAAAACTTAGTGTTTCGGTTAGAATGCTGCCGTTCGATAGACACGAGCAACGTTATTCCAACTTTCAACATAAGCTCTCAGACTGTGCGTCTTATCTCCTCCTTTGTATGTTTGTAGTTCATATGCAAGACCCATGGGGAGGAGAAAGACCCATCGACGACGATCTCTTAGTTCAACTGCTTGAAGACGAAGAACAACCTTCGACCTTGATATCAGATATTCCTTTTTCTCGCATTAACCTGAACACTTCCCCAGTTTTGACTCAAAATATGGCTCGTACCAAAACCAAAGCTCAAAAAAGAAAAACTCCCAACACTTCTCATCATCCTACTGCTGATGCTCCCTCGACCAGTGGTCGGGACGAAAATGCCCCCGATCCAAATTTCCAAAGGCATGCCCACCCTCGACACGCTACTCAGCCGGACGTCGAGTGGCATGTAGTCTCTGAAAGTAGGGTGACGATCAGAATGATCGCCAACTACTTAAACAAATATAATCTGACAGGGGTGACCCTAGTCAAACCTAACCCAGACCAAAGGGCTAATCTGCCTGGAGGTGCCTACAGCGCCTGGTCGCGATTTCATATTGAGGCAGGAGCCACTTTGCCTCTTCATGCATTCTTTCAGGGGGTGCCCAACTATTTTGGAGTTGCCCCCTTCCAAATTACCCCAAACGGATATAGAATGCTCGATGCACTCTATATCCTGTACAACCAGAAAAAATGGCATGTGCCATTGCCACATGAGGTCAACTACCTGTTTGACCTCAAATCTAACCCCAACCAAGAAGGCACGGGGTTGTTCCATCTTTGTCATCAGGAAACCGGGCGCACTTTCCTGACTGACACAACTCGCATCTCGAATGTGGGGAGGTACCACCAGGAGTACTTCCTTATGCCCGACCTGGTCGCGGACAATCTGTCTTTCGCTCATTGAGGTAAAACTTTCTTATCACTAGCTGAATTCTTCTCTTGGTGTTTTCCTCCACAAGATCTTAAACTCTTGATGTATTCCAGGCCCGTGGCTACGACCAGACCCAACTCCGGGAATGACGTCGAGGGCAGCACTCTTAGCTGGCATGTCAGATGCTGAAAAGAGTGTCAAGGCTCTGGTTACTGAGGCTAACCTTAGGTTGGCCGGCCTTTGGGCCCCCCAATCAGAGACGAGGGGGCCTTCGACAGGGAGTGCTCTTGCCGAAGAGGATCCCGAGCAGCAACCTCAGGCGTCTCCTCCGCGGAGGAGACCAACTGGGGTCACAATCAGGGAACCTGCTAGCACTCCTCAAGCAGAGAGGCCCTCGGCTCCCAAAAGGAAAGGAAAGTAGAAGGCCGTCGAGCCTGTTGAACTCTCTGATGACTCGTCAGATGATAATGGTATAGTAAATTCGCTTTTAAACAATTTGCCAATTCCCTGTCATCTGTTCGATGAGGATGGAAACTTTAAGAATGCTCCAATCTTAAATTCAGATTTCTTCCAAGCAGTAAGTAGTTTAGTAAATAATGTAGCGACCAATAGTTGTAGTGTGGGTACTTTACTTGTAATCTCTTCACTATTATTTTTTGGCCCTGTGTGACCATCTTGTCTCACTGCCCGCGTTGTTTCTTTTTGTGCAGATATGGACTCTGAGGACATGTTCGAGCACTACAGGGCTGCTGCCGCCTCTTCTGGCCAGAAGAAGAATAGCAAGAGGGCTCGGGGGGAGAGTAGTAAATCTACCTCAAAGAAGGCCCGAACTGACGACCCTTCGGCTACTGCCCCTTCGACGGAGAACTCACCACCTCCATCGTCACTCGAGCAGCCGGCCTCAACTCCTTCGGTTGGGCAAACTTCTAATCCTACAACACCCGCCGACCAGCAGCCTTCTCCTAAGGCACCTAGCAGCAATACATTGCGCACTCCGCCCGAAGGCTCCCTGCCCAGCCTCGTGGTCAGCTCTGCCAGGGAGAAAATATACAAGCTCTCCAAGCATAAACGCAGTCAGGCCGCTATTACTGAAACTACCTCTATGGAGGCTAATCAAGTTCTTAATAGAGGACTGAACGAGATATTCAGTGTAAGTCAACTTCTGATGATGTAACATTTATTTTTGATTCCCTGCTTTTATTTTATCTTTTTCTATCTGACTTTAGGGGCTACTAACCATAACCGCTGGCTGGCGTCGTGCTGGAGCGTTGGTGTCTCGAGGCAGGCACTTCGATGTCAGGCTCGTCGAGGCCAAGAAAGCACTCGAAGCTAAAAACAACGAGCTTACCAAGCAGAATAGCGAGTTTCTTGCGGAGACAACGGAGCTGTCTAAGCAGAAAGAAGAACTGCTCGAGCAAAAAGCTACTCTGACTGAGGAGCTACTAGAAACCCGGAACGCCCTGAAGAAATCCAACGAAGCCAGGGAAAAATTTAGGGAAAGCACCACACTCAACTATCAACAGGCTGTTCAGCTCGAGCTTGATCTGATCGCAAGCAGACAGGAGGCGGAGGAACTCGGAAAACGAGTGACAGAGCTTGAGGAAGCTGGAGCTAAGAACTTGGAGAAGTACAAGGAAGCCACTCATCTTTGCTTCTACGAGTTCTGGAAGCACAACCGGGAGGCTAACTTCAACTATCTGTCTGAACGTTTGAGGAGGACTGTAATGTTGCAGTGTTCCATTCGCCTGGAAGAAGAACAGAGGGCTGAAGTGTCTCCAGATATTTCCCTGGCAGCAGGGATAGATGGTGCAGACACTGAAGCTGGCACAGCCATCGACCAAGACATTCCTCAAGACCCTCCAGCTCCTTAATTCTTTTTTTCTCTTGTTATCTCAACTACACGACCCACGGGACGTGATGTAAAGACTATTTTTTATTGCTGCAAGGGCAGCTATTTTACTTTTATTTGAACAGTTACATCCGAGCAGTACTGCTCGCGGTGTAAAAGGATTCCTTTGACATTATAATATTTATGTTTTATTATAATATCTGTTCGCATGACCGAACCTAGCATAGTACTTTGGCTAGATTTAACAAAATATAAATTTTGAAAAATACTCTAAGTACTGTAGTATGCTTTCACTTATTTTGTTCATGTGTTTTCATACCTCTTGGTATGCTTTGCTCTCTATGTGCCTTATATGCCCCCCAAGTGATCGAGGAGCTTTAGGTCCTTGGTCACTTGCCTTGACCACGACCTGTACAAACATTACTGCTCGGTTTAAAATGTAAAACTTATAATACAGCAAAACAACACACGTAATGAACAAATACTTGAAAAAAATTACAAAGTTTGGCAAGAATGACTGGCTGCGCATAGTCCCTTATAATTCTCGTATTTAAATTGACTAATCATGTCTTTACGAGTGATCTTTGAAAGATCTTACACTTATGAATGATTAGCCATATAACATGACTAACCCTTTTTCAAAACTTGTAAAAAGTAAAAATTAATACAAGTCAGTCTTTTAAGAAGGACTGTTTATTGATAATACTTACGCAGGTGTTCTCCATTCCAATAACGCGGAACGAGATCTCCATTTAAGCGTGCAAGTTTATAGGTGCCTGGATGAAGGACTTCTTCAATATGGTAAGGTCCTTCCTAGTTTGGTCCGAGTACTCCAGCAGCTTGGTCGTAGGTGTTTAAGAAAAGCCTTCGAAGCACTAAATCTCCGACATTGAACTTTCTTTCTTTTACTTTGGAGTTAAAATATCGAGCGACTTTTTGCTGGTACGCAACTACTCGGAGTTGAGCTTTCTCTCGTTTCTCCTCAATCAGGTCTAGGGACTCCATCAATAGTTGGCTATTTTGGTCTTGGTCGTACGTGATTCTGCGATACAAGGGCGGATCTAACTCGACAGACAACATAGCTTCATACCCATATGCCAAGGAAAATGGGGTATGACTTGTTGCTGTTCGGTGAGAAGTTCTATACGACCAGAGTACTTCAGGCAACTGTTCTGGCCATGCACCTTTAGCTTCTTCGAGCCTTTTCTTCAGAGTATCCTTCAATGTCTTATTTACTACTTCGACTTGGGCATTCGCTTGCGGATGAGCAACTGAAGAAAAAATCTTGATGATGCCATGCCTTTCGCAGAAGTTTGTGAACATGTCACTATCAAACTGGGTGCCATTGTCTGAGACAATCTTTCTTCGCAATCCATATCGACAAACAATGTTCTTGATTGCAAAATCAAGTACTTTCTTTGTCGTTATGGTTGCGAGTGGCTCAGCCTCGGCCCATTTAGTGAGGTAGTCGACCGCCACAACTGCGTATTTCACCCCACCGTTTCCTGTCGGGAAGGACCCAATTAAATCAATACCCCATACTGCGAAGGGCCATGGACTTTGCATTTGCTTTAACTCATTAGGAGGTGCCCGTGGGATCTTGGAAAATCTCTGATACTTATCACATTTTCACACAAACTCCATCGAGTCTTCGTTCATTGTTGGCCAGAAATAACCTTGCCTTAGAATCTTCTTTGATAAGCTCTGGCCCCCAGCGTGGTCTCCATAGAAGCCTTCATGTACTTCCTTCATCAGTTCTTTAGCCTTTTCTGGTGTAACACACCTGAGCAGTGGCATTGAGTATCCCCTTCGGTATAGAATACCATTGACCAATATATACCTAGCAGCCTGTCTCTGAAGGGTCCTGGCTTTGTTTCTGTTGCACGGGTGGAAAGCTTTTGTCGACGTTCAGGACATGGCTGATTACTGCAGGGTCTATCCCAGCCATGTCTTTATGTGACCAGGCGAAAACTTCCTGGTTCATCCTCAAAAATTCCACCAGTGCATGTTTGGTTGTTGCCTCTAAATTTTTGCAGACCTTTACAACTCTGGTCGGAAACTCTTCATTGAGTTAGACCTCCTCAAGATCCTCGAGAGGTCCTACATCTTCTTCAAAATCCCCAAAGCGAGGATCTAAGTCTCTATCCTCACTTTGGGAAACACCCTATTTGGTGACTTCATCACCTGATTGGGCTTGTACATCAATGGCCATCTGCAACTTTTCTAGGGGAGCGCTCTTCAACATACCCTTCTTGGCCTTAGTGATTGAGGCATTGTAGCACTCCCTGGCTTCCCTCTGGTTTCCCAATACGCATCTTACCCCTGCGTCTGTTGGGAATTTCATGGCCAGGTGCCATATGGAGGTGACGACCCGAAGGTCAACCAGTATGGGCCTTCCAATTACAGCATTGTAGGCCGAAGGACAATCAACTACTATGAAAGTAGTGAGTAATGTCCTGGTAGCGGGCGCTGTACCTGCTGTTACTAAAAGCCTAATTGACCCTGTTGGAGCGATTCCCTCACTAGAGAAACCATAAATTGTTTGGTTGCAGGGCTCCAAGTCCTTGACGGACAACTTCATTCGTTCCAGCGAAGATTTATACAGGATGTTAACTGAACTTCTTGTATTGACCAGCACTCTTTTCACCATCATGTTGGCAATCTGAACATCCACGACCAGCGGATCGAAATGTGGGAACCGGACATGCTGGGCATCGCAATCAAAGAAGGTTATTTCACCGTCCTCTATCCGAGCCTTCTTTGATGCCCGATCCTCCAAAGTCATCATCTCGATGTCCTGGTCGTGGCGTAGGGTCCGAGTATATCGTTCCCCTGCCTTTCTGCTGTTTCCCGCAAGGTGAGAGCCTCCGCAGATGGTGAGTAAAGTTCCAGCCACGGGGTCAGGCTGTAAAGGTGGCGAGCGTTGGCACGTAGGCGCCTGCTCATTGCCGCCTGGAGCCTCTCATTGGGAAGTTCTCGAGGCTCGCACATGTCTCCTCAAGTGTCCTTGTCTAATAAGGAACTCGATTTCATCCTTCAGCTGGTTACACTCGTTCGTATCGTGTTCGTAGTCATTGTGAAAATGACAGAACTTGGTGGTATCCCTTTTCAAAATATCCTTTCGAATGGCAGCGGGTCTTTTGTAAGGCACACTAGAACTTGTGGCCTGATACACCTCTGCTCGAGACTCGACAAGGGTAGTGTAGTTAGTGAACCTTGGTTCATAACGATTGCCCTTGACGCGCTTGCTCTTGGAAGAAGAGGGTTCGCTATGGGGCCCCTTCCCCCCATTCTTACCGTTTCCATTCCCATTGCCTTTGTCGTTGCTGTTGCCATTGGGCTTTGACCCATTGGTGGCTTTGGCGGGGTCTTCAGTCCCCTTATCTTTATTCGAGGTCTTTCCCTCACTGGCAATCGCATCTTCAAGCTTGATGTATCGATCAGCTCGATCCAAAAATTCTTGGGTAGTTTTAACCCCATGCTTCTTGAGGCTATTCCAAAGAGGTGTACAGCGCCTAACTCCTGCAGTTAAGGCCATCATTTTGCCTTCGTCTCCCACTGTTTTGGCCCCAGCTGCAGCTCGCATGAAATGCTGGATGTAGTCTTTCAGTGGTTCTCCTTCTTGTTGGCGTATCTCGACCAGTTGGTTTGCCTCAGTTGGGTGCACACGACCCGCATAGAATTTTCCGTAAAACTCCTTTACAAATATCTCCCAAGATACAATACTTCCAGATGGGAACTTAAAGAACCACTCCTGTGCAGCATCAGAAAGTGTTGCAGGGAAGATCCTACACCGAGCGTCTTCGGACACCTTCTGAATGTCCATTTGTATCTCAAATTTGTTGACATGAGATACCGGGTCACCATACCCGTCAAAGTTCGGAAGTGTGGGCATTTTAAACTTACTGGGAGTCTCTGCCACAATAATCCTATGAACAAAAGGAGTGCCCCTTCTCTTGTTGTACTCGATGTGAGACGTTCTTCCCTCGACCAGCTGTTGCACTGCTTGGTTCAGGGCATCTATCTGGGCCTGAACGACTTCAGGAATTGCCGGGGCCTCTGGTGTTGGGGGAATGTACTTGTCATGCCGTTCTCAGTGGTCGTTGAGTACATCTCTTAAGTCGTCATCTCTTCGCCGTTGCTCGCGGGCTCTGAGCCGGTTAAAGACGTTGTTTGTCTGGGCTGCCCCCCAGCATTACGTCTCGCTTGTTGGTCTTCTCTAGGTGGTGGGCTTCTGCCTCCACCTCTCTTCTCGTTCCTCCGACCGACATTCCCTCGGCCTGAGTCAGCCTCATTGTAGCCATGGCCATCTCTGAACCTCGATTGGCTATGGTGGGACCGACTGTCTCCTCGATTGCCTCCTTGGGCTGGAACTTCCCGAGCGTTAGGAGGAGGCCTGCGCTGGTCAGTAGGTCCCCGTGCATTATCATGCCGTGGGGGGCCCCTGACCACAGAGCCTGTCTCCGAGTTCCTTCTGTTTCCAGATGGACGCTGCCCCCTGCTCGGTGGGTGCGGCTCTTCACCCCTCGGGCGTCTAGGGCTGCTGCCCGACCCTATTCTGCCTTGGATGCGGGGGATTGCCTCGACCAACCTGGGATGGAGGCTGCATCTCAGGGTCCCTAGGTGGGACATCATCCTGAGGCATTGGCGGGTGCTCCGGCCTTTGAGGGCTTGATGGTTGGATTGGAGGGCTAGAATTGGGACCTCTTTGAGATGGCCCATTTGAAGGTTGATCAGGCTACGAGGCAGATGCAGCCTGATTCCTAGCCAATTGCAGAGCTGCTTCGAGAGCTTCCATGGCCTCCCTCTAACGACGGTCCATCTCTTCCTGTCTTTCACTCAGCACTTGGCGCTGACGCTCTATTTCTTGCTGCTGTCGCGCCATGGTCTCCACAGCACTTTCTTGACTGGCCCTCAGATTGGCCAATTCATCTTGCAATACTCCCAGAGTATTTCTCAGTGTTTCGGAGTCCAGTTCCTCCTCATCAAACTCCAAGTGTGGCTCATTCTCGGCCATGTTCGGAGGAGGAGGTTGAGATGGTGCAACGTCAACAACCTGTCCAGTCTTCCTGGTTGTCTTTGCCATTAGTAATTCAACCGCTTCGTCTCAAGCTCTCAATGAAAGCACCAGAATGTTGACCCTTTTTTTGGTCAACTGACACGAAGTTAAATGCTTGATGTGATAGAGGGTATTGAAATAGATCTAATGGAAAGAACAGTAAACGACACAACAAATTATAGTGGTTCGCCCCACGAATTGGTAATGACCTACGTCCACTTAAGCTATTATTGATATTGATTCTCAAATGAGTGATCAAAGAACTAGGGTTCTCTGAGTTTCACAAGCCTTAGAGGGATGAATAATACAATCAGAAGATAATAGCTATAATTCTCTTGTAAAGCATAAACTCAAATCAGCCAAAAGGTAAAAAGTCCCTCCCTTGAGTTATTTCTTCTCTATTTATAGGCTCAAGGAGGATTACATAAATTTGTTACAGATATTCTCTCCTAAATAACCGGATACTCAAGAATTATGGGAGATAAACTCGGATATGATTACAATTGCATAAGATCTTCTCAAAATATACGGAGTATACGACCAAGCTGTTCGTATATGAAATCCAAATGTTATGTCAGGGGAATCTCCTTGGTCGATAGTCGAACAGAACCTCTGCCAGGTGTCAGCCACGTGTTAAAAATGTCTGCCACAACATCCACGCCTATTTTTTGGATAACAATATCTATTTCTTTCAATGGATCACAATTGTGTATTGCATGTTTGGAAAACAGGCTTTATATTCTGCGACCTAATGAACCCCTCGCTCTTAATAATGATTTATTCAAAGTAGCTAAACCTAGGACCAATAAACGTCAAAAGACCGATAACGATAATATGACGTATTTATGGCACTTGAGACTAGGTCACATTGGACAGACCTTTAAGGGAACTCACCTTAGGTGAATGACCTGTCTGTGAATCTTGTCTAGAAGGCAAACTGACCAAGCGTCCATTCTCTGCAAAGGGTGATAGGGCCAAAGAACCACTTAGTCTTGTGCATTCAGATGTTTGTGGACCTTTGAATGTACAAGCCGGGGGTGGTTTTGAGTATTTCGTCACTTTCATTGACGATTACTCTAGATACTTGTGTCTTTACCTAATGCATAGGAAATCATAAACATTTTCAAAGTTTAAGGAATTCCTAGCAATGGTTGAGAACCAATTAGGTAAAATGTTAAAGATCTTGCAATCTGATAGGGGTGGAGAATATTTGGATATGTAGTTCCAAGATCATTTAACTGAACTTGGGATTTTATCACAACTTACTGCCCCAGGTACTCCGCAACAAAATGGTGTAGCAGAACGCCAGAATAGAACTTTAATTGAAATGGTTAGATGCATGCTTAGTTACTCAACTCTACCAAATTTGTTCTGGGGACATGCAATTGAAACCGCGAACGACATTCTCAATGTCATGTCTTCTAAATCAATCCCCAAAACACCTTTAGAACGCTGGAATGGTTGTGAACCTAGTTTACGCCATTATAGAATCTGGGGGTGTCCCTCCCACGTCTTGTGGAAAAATTAGGGAAAGCTAGAACTGCAAACTGAAGTTTGCATGTTTGTTGGCTATCCTAAAGGTACTCGGGGTGGACTTTTCTATAGTCATTCAAAAAAGAAAGTGTTTACTTCTTCAAATGCTACTTTTTTGGAAAATGACTATGTCCAGAACTTTAAACCTCGCAGCAAAGTAGTTTTAGAGGAGATGGTTAAAGAATTGACTCCAACCAATGTTCCATCGTCATCAACGCAAGTTAATGATGAAATTCCCACTCTTCATGTACAACCGACACAAGTCGATTTAAATGAAGAAAGTACCACTGTTCTTGGGCAAACAGTCATGGAGCCTCGTCGTAGTGGGAGGGTTTACAGGAACCCAGTTTGCTATGGTTTGGATGGTGAAACCAATATGGTTGTTGGTGACACTAGTGATGATGATCTGTTGTCTTTCAAACAGGCAATAGCTAGCCCTAAAAAGGAACTATGGCTCAAATCCATGAAACAGGAAATGGAGTCCATGTACTCAAATTTCGTCTGGGATCTTGTGGAAGCACCTAGGGACTTTAGGGCCATTGGGTGCAAGTGGATCTACAAGAAGAAATGAGGTGTTGATGGAAATATCGAGACTTATAAAGCTCGATTAGTGGCAAAGGGTTATACCCAAAGAGAAGGCGTGGACTATGAGGAAACTTTTAGTCCGGTAGCCATGCTCAAATCCATTCACATCCTCCTATCCATAGCAACCACTCTCGACTATGAGATCTGGCAAATGGACGTCAAGACAACTTTTCTTAATGGAAATCTTGACGAAGTCATTTATATGGATCAGCCAGAAGGATTTAAAGTAGCTGGACAAGAAGGAAAAGTTTGCAAGTTGAATAGGTCCATCTATGGACTTAAGCAAGCTTCTCGTTCCTGGAATCTCAGGTTTGATGAAATAAAACCTATGGATTTGAACAAAATATTGATGAGCCCTGTGTTTACCAACTGAAGGCAAATCAAATAGTGTTATTCCTGGTTCTTTATGTAGATGATATCTTACTCATTGGAAAAAATGTTAAGAAATTATCAGATGTGAAGAATTGGTTGAGCACTCAATTCTAGATGAAGGATTTGGGTGAAGCAAGTTATGTTCTAGGTATCCAGATCATCAGGGATAGAAAGAACAAACTCTTAGCTCTATCTCAAGCAGCTTACATAGATAAAGTGATTGAACGTTTCTCAATGAAAAATTCCAAGAAAGGGCGTCTACCGTCCCGCAATGGAATTCATCTCTCAAAGAAGCAGTCTCCCCAGACTCTTGAAGAGGAAGATGCAATGAGAAAAGTTCCTTACGTGTCTGTAGTTGGAAGTCTGATGTATGCCATGTTGTGTACTAGAACGACCCATTGAAATACCACGGGGCCACCTATCAGGACCTGGAACTGGGAAGGTGACAGGAATCTTCCTCTTCTGATCACTGGGGCCTCCACCCCTACTTGAACCCACAAATGGAGGAACTGTCCTCCTATATTCCTTTCTGGCTGCACTATCTCGCCAGATCTTGTTCTCTGCACTCTCAGCTGTGAGTGTCTTCTCAACCACCTGTGCGTAGGTAGTAACCCCAGCCACAGTGGTGATACGTACATCATGGGCTAATCTGGGTTATAGCCCCTGAAGAAATCTCTCTCTTCTGGTCCCATCAGTAGGCACCAGCTCCATGGAAAATTTCGCCAAACGATCAAATTTCAAGGCATACTCAGTGATTGACAAACTTCCCTAAAGTAGCCTAATGAATTCCTTAGCTTTTGCCGCCCTGATGGCATCATTATAATATTTCTTGTTGAACAGAGTCTGAAACTCTTCCCAACTCAGGGCATTAACATTTCTGGTCTGGGTAATAACCTCCCACCAAATTCGGGCGTCCTCCCGAAACATATAAGTGGCACAAGCCACCCTTTTGTTACCAGTCACCCTCATGAAATCTAGGATGGTGGTAATCATACTCATCCATTGCTCTGCACTGCCCTCAAATAATGGAGGTTGTTGCTTCCTGAACCTTCAATAAAGAGGCTCCCATTTATTTCCAACCTCAAGCAGCTGCTCTGCTGCTGGCACCGACACAGAAGGTGCCTCTGATACACTGGCCACTGTAAGTGCTTGCTGTTGTCTCAGGAGACGAAGCTCTTCTCCCTATCTCAACACTGTTGCCTGCATATCACTAATTATTTGCTGCCAGTTTATAGGAGCTGGCTGTGGAATCTATCCTTGGTAATTTTCTTGACCCTGACTGTTATTATTCTGGCCTTGATCACTCTGGTCAGCTGACATATCTGTCTGCCCTGGATTCATTCTTATTACTGATACCTTGCTGAAACAATGATCAATATGGCCAGTCAGGTAGTAATAACTAAACCTCTTGTCGCCTTACGGTCCAAGAACAAGCAGACAATTATCATATTCCACAGTCATACAAATATACAAGCAGATACATGTTTATAGCATTTAGCACTTAGCATGTATCACATAATAATTCACAAACAACAATACTAATAAGTATGTTCCAGCAAATTCAGTACTAATTAGCACACGGTTGCTAAGAATGTATTATTCAAGGCACAGGTTTAACATGGTGTCTCATGTATACAGGTAAAGCATTTACACTATATTTAAGCAGTTATACATATAACTACATAAATAGTTACCAAACCATGAGTCCATCTTGACTTCAGTGGTGAGTGTACATGCCCAGCCAATCTACATGAACCCTAACCTTGGCACGCTCTGATACCAAGTTGTAACGCCCTGGTTACCCCAGAACAGTTACGGTGAACGGTGAACCGGAAATTTAACTCGCTACGCGAGTCCTTTGGTTAAAAAGGTGCTTCTAAGTGTTATTAACAGGCTAAGGTGGAAAACCAATCAAAAGGAAAGGATATATTTTATTTAAAACATAAAATTGTTATCAAAACTTTTACAAGTTATTTACAACTCAAAATGGTCATTAGTGTTTATATTTACAACCCGCGCTACCTAAGTGGCAAAAATAGGGTAAACCCCCTAGTTCCTCTGAGAACTCCTTGGCCGTGGTGGTTAAGCGGCCGCATATGTACACATCACCACCTAAGCTCTCCACTCAAGGCTAGGTGAGCTTTTCTTTCCCTTTACCTTCACCACATAGCACCCATGAGCCAAAGCCCAGCAAAAAAACACAGTAATGCATATAAATATTATCAAATGATTATTATTATTATTATAATCATACAGAGCTTATAGCTCTGAAGAGATGAGTGAATATCACTAATAACCATGAATGAGCTTATAGCTCTAATCAAATGAGTGATTCAACACTTCAGGTTCTGGTAAACCATACTGAGTGACTGACAAGCAAGTCACTAACTTAAACAGATGAGTGACTACTGGGTAAGTCACTAGCTTAAACAGATGAGTGACTGCTGGGTAAGTCACTAGCTTAAACAGATGAGTGACTGCTGGGTAAGTCACTAGCTTAAACAGATGAGTGACTGCTGGATAAGTCACTAGCTTAAACATATGAGTGACTGATGGGTAAGTCACACAAGCGCTTTTGGTTTTCATCGAACTTGAGGTCGGTCCGGCATTAATGCTCTTGTTGAGTCATCTAATGCAGATGTCGATTAGATCTAATCTTTAATGGCTTGCGTTGAACACGCTAAGGCCGTTCCTGACTCATGAGTCAGCACTGTGTGACCAGTGCCCAATACCACTGCCGAACTTGACTAATGAGTCAAAGCTTTAAAGTTGATACTAACACCTTTGCCAATTATGATTAATTAGTCAGTGCCATGCACAAGTGAGCAAGATTTGCTAAGCATTAAATAATCAATCCATGTCCACATTTATACATTCAACATGCCTCATGAATAACCATGCATGTCACATATGGGGTGCAGTTTTCTTACCTTTGATTAGAGCGAGAATGAATAAAAGAACGACCCTTGAGAACGATTTGACTTTTAGCCCTTTAGCGGTCACCTAGTCATAACCAAATATGGGATACCATAAATAAAATGAATAACAAAGGTTCCCAAACCAAGATCTAGCCTCCGGAACATCAATCCCCACTAATCTGAGTAGTATGAACAATCCCGAGGCCTAAAACCAAGTTCCCGAGGACAGAACACTCAAACGGGCTCAGAACCACCCAAGAGTCACGGCACTAGCACCATGAGCCGCGGCCCCCAGCCACACCAGGAGCAAGGGCCGCAGCGCACCATACACACGGTCGCGGCGCCCAGCAAGGCCAAAACCTCCCCAGTTGCTTCATCGAGCTAGGGTCGTGGCCCCCTACCCAGATCCAGCCACAACTCGATCTCCTTCATCCCAAACCCTCCAAAAACATACCTAAACACTTCCAAATCCAAAAAAACAAACTTCCCAAACTTCCCAATGATCCAAAACCATTAAATCCTGAGGCTCAAACGAACCAAAAACTCAACGATTCACAAAATCCAATTCGAAGCTTAGAAACTCTAAAAATCTCAAAACTTAAAACTTAGATTACCTTTGATTGGGTTGTTTCTCGTCAAATCCTTCGGTCTAGAAGCTTCTAATCTTTCCTAGGATCGCTATTCCTCAATCCTCGCTTGATTTCGACTCCTAGAACTTAAGATTTCTTCGAAAATGCCTCGAACAGTAAAATGAACTAACGGGAAGAGAGGAAGGGTTTTCTAACGTACGATTCCATCTATAAAGCTACTTCAAGCTTAAGTAGCCTCAAATAAAACCTAAGGCTCGGGGTCCCGAAAACACCCCCGGGAACATTATAGTCAAAACTCCCAGAATTTCCTCTTGATTTCAATAACTCCAAATTTATCATAAAATAAACATTCTCATTACTCAATATCCCAATAAAAGACATTGTTATGACAAAATCGCTAATTTGAAATATAAGACTGTCTCATGCCGAATAGCTCGAATATATCTCCATAATAATGGGATCTCATCCATAATTCACAATATGCACCAAAATACACAAATATGCCCTCAACGGGCCAAATTACCAAAGCACCCCAATAATCAAATGTGGACCCACATGCATGCATATAACATCATATTATAATATAATTCACATAAACATGCATATTATCATTTAATGGCATAATTAAACCGTTATGGCCCTCCCGACCTACTAATCCAGCCATAAAACCGCATTAGGAATTTCGGGGCATTACAATTACCCTCATCAAAATCTTGTCGATCGTCCATCAGCGTATTTGTTAAAAGGAAAAACAATTTGCATTGATAATTTACAATTCTCACAAATCATAATGTAAAATAGTTTATTAGAGCAAAACCAACAAAGAATAGAATAGTTACCTCAACTTCTATATTCAATCCATACGTGTTCACTATCAAAATGCAAAGCATTTACTATCACCATCATCATCAATATGGTCATGAGTAAGTTATGGTGTGGTGAGTGTGACAAGTCCATCAAGAAGTGGTACATTAGGCACATTAATCTTTTTGTTTCTCCAATCTCTTGATTGAGTTGTAAACATAATTAACGAATGTTTCATATAAAAAAATTGTTTGTCTTATATTGCCAATATAAAATGGTTAGTTTTTTACCCTATTCCATTTATATCAACTAATGTGAAACATAAATCATTAACCTTTAATCTATTGTCACTTTTCACTGAAATCATACAAAATGATTGGTAATCAAGTTGTGATATAATATAAGTCCCAAATCTCTTGGATTACTCTATAAAAATTCATATCACACTCAATAAGATTTTTATCCATTGAGATAGAGATTTGCACAGTTTTTGATTTAATACTAACTATTATATTATTTCATATAATATAATGTTAGATTAGATAATGTGACAAAATGTGATTTGTCACACCTTGTAATATATTATTGAGAGTCACAAAAATTTGACACATGTGTGTGCCAAAATGTAACATATTTTGGAGTTACAAAAATCAGTTACAAATTTATAACTCTCAAATATTACCCAATAATGTATATATTGTATGTTACACATTTGAGATTGGATTTCACAAAACCATTATGAAATATGGCTGTTGGAGACATGTTTTTAACTCTCATTAGGTGTTTGGAGGTTACAAAATCATGTGGGAAATGATTTGGGACGTTTTGGAAAAATGACATTTGGTGCTGAAAATGGCATGTGGCTGTGGCCACTGACTTTCCCTGGCCGCGGCCTGGGGGACAGGGACCAGTGGCCACAGCCACTGATAGTCCTGGTCACGGCCAGTGAGGCTGACAACAAAATTGTTTTTTTTTTAAAATTTTCCAATTTGAACGGTTATAACATCCTAAGTAACTCTCAAATCTTCATTTTAATTCCATAAACATCAAATTAAACATTGGTAACAGTCATGGGGTTGGTGGAATTTGAAATTCAAAGGGTATATCAAAACTCTATAAATAGGAGCCTAATGCCCACTTGTAAGACAACTATATTTCTATCCACTAGAGCACTTGGCTAGAAATACACCAAAATGCTTGATTATTCCAGAGAGCTATTTCCTATATTGAGAGAATCCCTTAGTGCTTGAGATAGGGGGAAATAAGCTTTTGGGCAAAGGTTGTAAACTTTGTTCAAGTTGGTGATCCCCAATGTTCTTCACTTTAGTTGCGTGAGTGAGAGTGTTTTACTTTTTTGTTTTTATTATTTCTTCTACCATTACTTTTATCTTCGATTCTTCTATTTTATCTTTAAATATTTATTTGTATCTTTTGTTTTAGAGTTGTAGTCCTTATCATTATCATTATCTTCATTTATTTCTTTTCTATATCTATTTGTATTTTGAGTATTGAGTTGTAATCTAATTAAATCAATTATTGTGTTTTTGTATTTCTTATTTTCCATTATATTAGCATGCTCTTTAGTATTGAGTACTAAGTCATATACGATAAATACTTAATCACGTTTAAAGAAGGACCATGAGAAATCCACCCAAGATTGTCCAACACATGACTTTACAATTTTGTCGCTTTGAATGCAACCTATGTAAGAAAATGACTAATGGACATGTGTTAGAAAAAAAAAAAAAACTCAACATGAAAACTATAGTGTTCATAACTAATTCTTGTTCTCTAACAGTATGTTTGACAGAGGGGATTTTTGGAGGGAGGGGGAGTAGTGGAGGGAAAGAGGAGGAGGAAAGAGTTCAATTCCTTTTGTTTGCCAGATTGATTGAAAGGAAAGAAATGATAGTAGGAGGGAAGAGAAATCCACTTGGGCCCACCATTTATCTTCTTTTATCAAATCGACGGATTTGAGAAGAGAGAAATAAACTAAATGTCTATTTATCTATACAATATATATAATTATGAATAATCTTCATTAGTTTTTTTTTTCGTTTTAAAGGTCAGCCTCACCTCAAGGCAAGTGAGGCCATGACCTTAGGCCCCCAATGATTTAAGTCCCCAATTATATATATATATTAATATATTTTTAAATTTTGTTAATTAAAAAATATGTTATTTTTAAGTTTTATTTTTTAATATTGGTGTGGAGAATATGTTTGTTTAATGAGAGAAGTTAGAAAATGATTATTTATAAAAATGTTAATTTTTTTCATTTCCAATACAAACTAGTGATTGAATATTTTCTTACAAAATAATAATACTCCAATGTTAATTTTTTTGTTAATATAAATTGATAATAATTATGTCATATTAACACATTAAAATTATACCATTATTTAATTTATAAAGTCAATTTTACTATATTATTCATATATTCTCAAAATATTTGTGTATATATTTCTATTATAATTTTCATACCTTACATTATATTTTTCCATTATATTTTTAGATTCAAATTTTCTTACATTAATATTTCTTCAAGCATTTAGATATGTAAAAAAAACATTCAATTTTGAATTGTAATTTACTATTTTTAAAAAAATCTATAAAAAACCCATATATTATTTTTTTCGCCATAGGCTCCCAAAAATCTTTGGCCATGGCTGTTTTCTATGTTCATAAACTTATTCTTCTTTTTCTTTAGATTTATATATAAATACATATATATATATATGGGGATCGATTCTATTCCGTCCACGGAACCATTCCGTGAAAATCATTTAGCCGTTGGATCAAATCCAAGGGCTGGGGTTCAATTGGTGATTAAAAGTTTAGCTGACAATCGCAGCCTTTTGTCAGCAGGGGTAAACAGTGTTTTCACTATTCACTCAGTCTTCAATCAACCGGCTTTGTCTCTCTCTCTCCTCTCAGTCTTACTCGACCTCTTTCTTGAAGAAAAACCCATTGTTTCTTTAAAAAAAAACACAGTCTCTTTGGTAATTAATTTTTTGGGTATGGTTTAGTATGGTTTAATGGATTCCTCTGGTGTAGATCATGGTTTTGCGGTTTCAAGGTTTGAGCAGGTATAGTTGTTTATCATGATCAGTTATTGTGTTATGTTTTGCTTCTTCAATACTCAATTTTTTGTTAACTCGGTCACTCATTCTCTCCTCATTGAAGCTCAAAACAAGAAGCGAACTCTGTACCTGAACTCTAGGAGAGCCATTGCTATTTTCGAAGGTAAGATGGATCAAAAATTTTAATTTGTCTCGGAGAGTGCAGAGGAGAGCATGGAGTAGTTGAGTTAATTTATTGATAGGGTTAGTTTTCAAAGCCTCCTTTAATTTGATTTTTTTTTTTAAAAAAAATTAGTGGGAAATGCATGCTAGTTGTTGCTAAATATTGGTTGATTGTAAAGATTTAGTGTTTCATATTTTTGTTTGTGATAGTGATGATCAATTATTTTTTTGAGAGAGACACATTTTTAGGATTAATCTAGGACATTGCCGAGGGAAGCATTTTAGAATTTGTGATACATTGTTGTTGAATATAGAATTAGGAGATTAAAATGTTAGTCGAAGAAGCTAAATTATGAGCATAAAAACATTCATTTAAAACTCATTTATCAAATCCTCATTACAACCAAGGGACTGAAAACCAATATTAATATGTGTAGTTGCTAGTTACAATCAAACCAAGAAAAAATGATCTCAAATGAAGAATGATGAAAAAGCCATGTCCACACTTGAAATCCCTGCAAACAAAAAACTATTTACCCTGAGAAGAAAGAATGAATGTCTCTGTTTCCTTATAGAGGCAATGAAACGAGATATATGTACATACAGAAATTGAGTAAGATGATGCCTTAGAACAAGAAATCATGAATATATATGTAAAAGCACCAAAATCCAAATCATATGCTAACTACCAATCGAACCAAAAGTAAACATAGATAAAGAACAATAAGACTTTCAAAACAAATATAAACATTTTCACTTTAATTTTCTCTCTTAAGTTGCTAATATAGTTGTCTTCTTTCATCGACCATAAAAATTCAAATAGTATTAAAACTTGAACTTAGTGCTATTAGTAACAAGTAAAGCCACTCTTGACAACCTTTTGTTGGTTGCTAATTTACTGCATTAAAACACGTCACCTAAACCTGGTTAAGCCCTTGTAACCAATGATCAGTAGCTATCAATGTCTTTCCAAGTTGGTATCCTAGTGCAATATGAACCTTAATTTCTTGCCATGAAACAATGAAACAACTATTGAATAAACTAATAGCTATACATGGAAAATGAATAGCTAAGACTTGAAACTCATATGATGGACACTTATAGGAAGCCAAAGTTAACCAATATTTAATTAAGCAGTTGTTGTTATTTTCTGGAGATCAATATTGTAAGATCAGTGAATGTCACTTTTATTTTTCCATGCTACTTTAGAGTGTACATGTTGAGTGGTAGAGAAATCCACGAGTTAATTTCCATTAACTGTCCCAGACATGGAAATAAACCACTTTCAGACTCTTAAGGGAACATTTTTTCTTTTGAACTAGTAAGAGTAGAATTATTGTTAATTTTGGATTTTGTCTGAAAACTTGGAGGTTAAAAATGTATTTTTCATGAGACTAATCATAGTAAGAGATGAGACTTGTTAATTTTTTTAATTGGTGCAGTTGGAATATAGATTTTGATATTGGATCGTATTCTTAGATGGAGAATTATTTGTGAGGGAAAAGTTTTATGTACCCTTTTTTATATACATTTTTTATCTAGGGCAGCTATTAGTCGGCACGATTCATTTAATTTTTTGTAATGTACTATCTAGATCGTAGTCGATTATTCTAGATGGTCATCTAGATTTGTGGTTTAAATCGGGTTGTGAAGCAATTTTTTAATTTAAAGACCAATTTTTTTCATTAATATTTGAACTTGTAATTTAATTTTGAATTTGATAAGTGTTCAAATTTGTTAAAACTGATTATGTACGTTGTTTATAGGTTGTTGTGAAGAATATTAACATCATAAATTGATTTCTATTTTGACAACTACTATTTTGGGACCGCATCAAAGCAGACTCTACACCATTAAATAAGATTGAACAAGTTTCTACGGATACATGTTCCACCTATTGTATCCAACTGATAAAGATGCCCCGTTACCTCCCCCCCCCCCAAAAAAAACAGCCACCTCGAAGACTAATCGGGTCGAAAAAGTAATAGAAAAAAAGTCCTGATGCAGCATCAGGGGATGAGGGAATATCAAAGGCTGGGGACATCATCACCCGATGCTCATTCGAGAGAATTGGCCGAATCTTATCAGTCATGTCGCCAGACCAAAAGGAGGTGGCTGCAATCACAGGATTCGGTTCTCTAATGAGGATTGATGGTCCGAGCACTAATAGTAGCTTAATTCAATGGTTGGTTAAGAACGTTGACACGACCGATGACAAGTTATGCATATATGGAAAGGAGTTCTACATCAACGCTACTGCCTTTGAAAGGGTGATGAATATAAAAGATGGGGGAACAAAGATTAAAATGACCGGCCCACTTCCTAAAACAGATTTGGTGAATGCTGTTGTGGGAAAAGAATGCAACGTTTGCCTGAGGAAGCTGGAGATAGACCTGAGGGAGTCACAAGACGCCGACGACCTCTCCATTGCAAGATTTTCCCTGGCATGCATCGGCAGTATCTTGTGTCCAATGCCCGGAAATAAAGTCAGCGCTTCCTACACGAAGGTGTTGCATGATGTTAATTCCATAGCATTGAAAGATTGGGCCACATTCTGCGTGTTGTTCCTTATGGAGTCCATCAGGAAGTTCCAAGTGGGCGGGTACAAATACTTGTCTGGATGCTTAATCTTTCTCCAGGTATCTTATTTGTCTTTTAATTGTTCAAGTTATGACTAAATGTAATCAAAGCCAGTGTATAGAAACTTACATTTTTTGTTTACTATTTTATGGTGTAGTTCTTCTATTTGGATCATGTTGACTCCGGTTACGTTGATCGAACCATTCCTTGCATAGATTTCTGGACGGACATCCAAGTGAAGCGAGTGAAGAAGTGGCTTCAATAATCTGGAGGATTCCAATCGAACAATGTAATTGTTTTTTTTTTCCTTTCTTTATTTCAGTGAAATGTTTGTTTGATGTGCTATTCTTGATAATGCCAAAAAATTATGTAGTTATTGCTCAAGATCCTTTTCTTTATGTTTTATTTTTGCAGATTCCACTTGCTAAGGGGGTCAGGACCGTAGCTGTTGGTACCTCTAAGTCCCCCCCTGTTGTTGTAGCTGATGACGGGACAAAGCAGTATGTTGACAGTCTAAGGCAGGTTGTAGATGGTGTAAGGCAGGATGTGGGCACTCTGAAGCAAGACTTTGGCACATTCATGAGTGAGTTGACAGAAGTGAGAAAAATCATACTCACTTTACCACAAGAAACATCTACGAAAGTCCAAGTGGGTTTGGATGCAATGCAGAAGCATTTAGACCAAAAGTTGAGTGAAATAGCTTTATCCATTACAACCAGCCTGGTTGAAGAACGTACTAAAAAAGAGACCATTGAGGATATCATTAGGGCTGCTGCGGTTAAAGATTCAGAGTCGACAATGGAGTGCGAGGTGGAGAGTGTTGGAAAAAGACGAAAGAATTTTGAGTTTATAAAAAAAGAGAAGACGGGATTTAGTGAGAAAAAAAGTTATACAGAGAACACTGAACCTGCGGCTGAGAGGGTAGTGCATGATCTTACACACATTGAGTTTGACGGGGATAGTAGCCCCACAAAATCAAAGTCCCCAAAACAAAAATTACTAGCGCAAACAGGTCCTTATGGTGAGAAAGCCATTGAAGTTTTCTCTAGTTCGGGGGGAAAGGTGGTGGGCTCTTTTCACCTAGATGTGCCAGTCCTACTTGAGGTGATGAAGCTTGCGAAATGGATGTTCAGCCCATACTTGGAGTGGAGGTATGGAATCGTGCAATTAAGTGTTATACCATTTCAGTTGATTAAATAAAATTTAAATACCTTCCAGTGGTGTATTAATAATGTGCCTTTATTTTTTCTGTCTCCTTCATTTTAGCTACACTCTGGTGAAGTTTGGAAAGATGAAACTGTTCAGGAGCTCCATGTGGACCTTGACTCCCGAAAGAGACATTTCTGGTGATGTAAGCCGTTACTGCATGTGGATTTTATATTTCCAACGTGATTACTTTGATCATTAACATTTACATTGTGGTTTCTTGATTTTAGATCATTACTTGCTTTTCCCTGGTGTTGACACACGAGGAAAGGCAGCGACAAGAGGTTCCTCAAACGACTTCCATTTGGTATATGCCCACTCAAATATCGGTAATTCACCTAAAGTCCATAACCGGAAATTCAACCCACTTTTTATGTTTACTATTTTGTGTTGTATGACGCAATTTGACAAACGTCGTGAATATAATAGGAGGCATACTTGGGGAAAGGGAGGCCAGTGGAAGATTACGTCGTAAGCCAACAATGGGCTGATTTCCACTTTGGGCAGTTTTCCTTATGTGAACTGGTTTGTATTAAGCCTAATCCTTTCATAAAATGTATTTGTTAAAGTTAACAATATCCCCTCTACTGAAATGGTAATAATCTAATGAACGCCTGACTATCATCTAATTTTGATGTATTCTTAGATGCTTTTACCCGTGTTCGTCACTGAGATTTTCAATCATTGGTTCCTAGTCGCGGTGAATATAATCAATAGGTGTGCTGATATTTGGGACCCCCTTGTTGCTTCCAGAAGAAAAACCGTAAGCACGAAAGCCACAAAAGAGATGGTGAGAATATGCCCAAACACCCTTGTCATTGTTATTCCTTTTAAAAGTTTTGTTTTTTAATTTTTCATGACTACTAAACATTTTGCACGTCAGCTAAGTACTCTTGATCGCCTTTTCAAGTCTGAGATAAAGCAACATAAACAAAATGACTTCCAGTTCTCCAACTTCAAGGTTTCAATAAAGAGCGATACACCCCAACAGGACAATGGGCACGATTGTGGAGTATATGTCATGAAGTTTATGGAGTCCTTCTTCAAACGGGAGGAATCCATGTCTCCGGTATGTAGTTGTTAAAATTAATTATTCGTCTACCTGTGTGTTAACACTGAAATTAACCATTTTAATCAATGTGTCCTTGCAGTTTGCTCCAGTGGATGAGCGGCTGATGATAGCATGTCGGCTTATAACACATGATCGAAACGAGGTGAGGGCGGTTGTTTTCGCTGACAAGGCAAAATACTACATGCAACAGACTCCTCTACCCATAGGTAGCCCTATGAAGACCTATTCGGACCCCAGATTTTCAACGAAGCAGCTGAAGTCGAAGAACTCCATTCCCACACGTCCAGTACCAACAAGGACTAGTGGTAGACTGAAGAGAATTAAGTATGAGGAATAGTTAATCAAACCATCTATGTTTTTTGGTATTAGCCATGCCCACTTTTCCTTCTCCCGGATGTATTAAATCAAGTTAGAAAGGGTTGAGGAATTGTAAAGGAGAACTAGTTTCAGTTTTTTAATAGGCATTTTGATTTATTAGGTCCAAATACATTTGTCTACAATCGACATTGTAGATCATAACCTCTAAATTTGGCTAGTACGAAGTAGATATGTTTGTATACTGAGTTAATATGTAATAATTAAGTACTAAGTTAACTTGTCTAAAAAAAGTATAATTCCATTTTAATATTCAAACTTACTATATATCCAATAATTTTTTTCTATTCAAACTATTGTGTAAAGATTTAAATTTAGTAGGAAAAGCCACCACAATTGTGGCCCTAAACTACACCATTCAATTTGTATTTTGTGAAAATATAATAAATAAATTATGCGGTAATCATTTGATTAGAACAATTAATTAAAAAAAATTATCTTCAAAATTGGAAGTTATTTGACATTTCTTTTTTACTTTTGGGTAATCTAGATGGATCTAGATGGCAGTCGAATTTATTAGCAGTTTGTATTTCTCTGTTGAATTGATATTTAAATTTAGAAATCTAATTTTGTTTCATCCAAACCACACGCAAATTGTGAGGGGGTGATTGTTTTAGAAATTTGAAAGTTTATTTTCCAATAAGATATGAATTTAAGGAGAGAACTCAAACGTTAATATGGAAAATTATTAGTTCGAACATGATTTCAGTATTTAACTAGATGGAACATGTGTGTCTTAATTGTTCCTTCGTCGCTGTGATGGCCTTCCAAAATTAACATTAGGGACATCATCATCATCATCGTGTTCAGCATGACTTTTGGCACGAGTCTCACTATTTGTCTCCGCATCATCACCTTGATATGGTCAAAGAATACTGTCAGGCAAACTATCTTCCCTATCTGATCGCGCCCCAACAGACTGTCGCACCAATAAAAGTAGATTGTCGAGCTTATCCATTGTCTCCTTTTGGCGATTCTGCATATCCCTCTGTCCACTTAATATGTTGGCAAATTGAGCCTTTAAGTCCAATTGCATTGCCTTAACCTCGGCCAAGTCTTTCACCATTTCCGAGAAGCCATGAAAGTATGTTCGAGATTCCTGGTTTTGTTGTGTGAAATCATCCTCCATCATTTCATCATCCCCAGCAATGCGATCAAGCAAAGCATCCTCCATTATCTCGTGTTCCGTGAGTGTTCGACCCACACAGTGATCTATTCCCCTGAGCTTACGTAGGTGGGAGGTGTCCATGTGTTGGTCTCCTATTACCTTCACCAACTGTGGTCTCTCCTCCGGTGTAGGCTTCAAAGTAGAACAACAGTGGTACTAAATGTGGAACAAGCACAAAAAGACTACAATTATTGGAATTTCAATTAAAAATAATAATTAGTCTTAGAAAGTGGAAAGACGGCAACAGAACCCTTACCTTATCTTTGTTCAGCATGTTGGCCACATCTACGGCAGTGAAAATCTTCACGCTTTTCCATCGCACCATTCTTGGAATATCCTTTCTAGTAAATGTTGCACATTCCAATCCTACCTCGCGTATAGCCTCATAAGCCCAATACTAAATTGCTGGAGCAAATCCGTATAATGTATACTGAGCATGAATTTGCTGGCCTTTACATTGCTTTGAATTCATTGTACTTTCCACAACCTTCTCCAAATACATAGCTCTTTATTTTCTCATCTCCTTGTGATATGAACCTAAAGTCTTTTCAAACGATTTATGGCCCCAAGCGTAGTTATAGAAAAAATCAAGATCTTCAACGACTAGCAACAAGTCCTTTTCGATTGCGGCGATAGGCTCATTTCCATATAGGGCGCTGTCAACTAGAAAACATAGTCTGAGTTTCCAGGTGTCTTCTACATCTTTGCAAGCCTTAAAGACCTCCTCCAACTTGCTTGACAAAATTCTGTTAGCACCTTCGAAGTACAGCTCCACTAATCTTCCACTTTTCAAAGGAAGCTTCTCATATTTCTTAGTGTCTGGTGCTTCGAAAGACAACCCAGTGATCATTGCAAACTCCATTGTCCCAAACCGGAGCCGCTCACAACCGATACGAAATTGTACCTCATGCTCCTTGTTTGAGGGTATCTTTCTCATAAGCAGGCCATGTATGAGTGTCCCTAAAAATTTGAATTGTGGCGCTGTGAAGAACTGCTTAAATACTGACTTGTTAGCCCTCTCAAGAAGAATATGTCCATTAAACTTGTCTTTCAACTTCTGCAGCGCCGGCGTTCCTCGATAGGTGATCTGACCCAAAAACTGGTCCTCCACGGGAATTATGAGGTCTGACATCTGCGAAATAACCAACAACCATATCAATCAGAAAATGTATCTATCCAATAACGTGACAAGGAAAGTTCTAGGGTTGAACACTGCAAAACATATATGGAAGAAACTTGAGGAAATTTATGCCTAGCCTACATTAACTAACAAACTTAATCTGTTAGAGATATTGTATGGTTTTAAGATGGTTCCATATTTATCTTTACATGAAAATTTAGATTCTTTTAACAAACTGAAGCAGTGATTCTACTTCGATCAGTACCAGCTACATGTGAAGATGTGAAATCAGTCTTGAAGATGTGCTTGGAGCAATTAAATGAAAACAATTGGAGCTAAATAAAGAGAAGGAAATTGATGAACTAAGAAGACATTGGAAAGGTGGGTGTGAAGCAGTTCGATGCAACAGTGAGGATGCTAAATCGTGGGAGATCTCAAAACAGGTTAATTACCTTTCTGTCAAGCATGTATCATGGAAAAGCATCATAGATTGAAATTCATGGCTGCAACACACAACTGAAATAGACCATTGGGGTATATACATGCTGACTTGTGTGGATCAAGCTGTATTGGAACTCACTCAGGTAATTACTATTTCTTATCAATAGTGATGACTTTAGTAGATATGTTTGAGTTTATCTAATGAAAACAAAAGATGAATGTGTAAACAAATTTAAATTGTGGAAAAATGAAGTGGAAAATCAATATAATAGAAAACCTAAAAATTTTAGAACTGACAATGCCCTTGAATTCATCAATAAATTTTTTGATATGTTATGTTGTAAGAATGGTATTGTGTGGCATTAATTCTTTTATAGGGTCTCTATCTTATTAGAATGTTCCATTGGTTAATAAGTTGAACAAACAATCATTAGCGAAACTCCAACCAACATCTTTTACAGTGAACAAAATATTAATATGAAAATGTTAATAGTCAAAATCACTTAGGTATTACCTTCAATTGGCTTACTCAAAGACCTCCATAACTTGTTGTTGATCAGACAATTATTTAAAAGCTGTTAAAAACTCATCAAAAAGCTATTCTTAACACTTTAAATTCGTAAAGGGGAAAGGATATAACTTGTTAACTAGCTCCTAAATTGTTGACATTGTAAAAAGTCTTTTGGGTGTTATATCAAACACATTGTAAGCACACAACTAACACAGCTAAGTGAGGAACTATATCAAACACCTTGTATGCAAACTAATTATGACAATCCTCCTATGTTTGGGATAAGATAAGAAGTGAATAGGGACAATGTGAAAAAATTGGTTTCAGCCTTTTAGTGAAAAATCGAAATTAGTGTTAGGAATAAGTTTTTTAAAATAGACAATCAATCATATATTTACATTTTTGAAAATATACAAGCGTACATGTTTAATTTTTTTCAAAATCCTAAAATTGAATTTGGATAATTTTTTTTTTCACCAAAATAATTGACAAATCATTTTTTGAAATGGGAGGGGCTGAAATATAATTATTGCAATATAAAAAAAATTAATTTGTATTTATTTAGTATACAAGTTATATTTCAGAATTTGTTATTTTAACTTGGTATACAATAAGCATTTTACATTAAATGGATTTAGTTTTTTTTTAAAATATGCTAATAACTCTACAAAATAGAGTTATTATACCACTTTTTATGTGCTAATTGTTGCTTAATTATTGAGTTTTTAATTGATTTATTAAGTTTTTAAGTAATTTTGAATTTATTAGCTTATTTTAATTTTATAGATTTTTGTGTGTTTTTATTGTTATATTATTGTAAAATGTTATGGCTTAATTATTTAAAATTAATATTGTTAAGTTAGGAGTAAAAAGATGAAATTTTAAGCTTAAATGTTTAAGTAAATTAAATTTTAATTAATATTTTCATTGAACTTTTGTTGTATATTTAATTATTGAAAATATTTAGTTTTAATTTAATTTATGTTTGTTTTATAGGGAATTTTTGTATGCTATTTGCTCTTGAAAAGCAAGAAGAATGGTGAAAAAATGGCATTTTTGTAAAGGAAAAGCAAGGAAGTGGCATTTTTCTCCAGGCCCACGCCAGGCCTAATGCCCAGAAACCCATTCGGCCCAACTTCATTCCCAGCAAGCTGCCAAGTGCTTCCTTCAGCCATTTGCTTTAGTCAAATGCTCCCAAGTCCCCCGCCAGCTGTCACGCCACCAGCACCTCACAATTCAGCAATTCCCAGCTCCTTCAGCAAATCACCCACGTGAGCTCCAGCCAGCATCAACCTCAATCCAGCCACGCATGGGCTAGTACACCACCAGCCGCCTGGCTATTCGGCAAAGCAAGCCCAAAGTCACCCAAGCTCATGCCATCAACACAACATTCAGCCACCAAAAAGACCCAAAACTCACATTTTTATTCCCAATATTTTTCACTCAAATATCAATTCACTCTTCCCTATTTTTCTTACCTAAATAAACATTCCTAATTCATTTTTTTTTACCCTAGCTTTTCACTAACATTCCTAATTCATCTTTCCAATACTCTTAC